>NW_028274807.1:36707409-37010439 GCF_037043125.1 Eumetopias jubatus
TTGTTATCGAATATTACTGGATTTGTGTACCCAAAAATATTTTTTGTGTCCTATGAGCCTGTTATATATTTTGCCATCAATTTCAACTCCCTCCCACAAAGTTTCTATAAACTTGCATTGACATAAGGGTGATTTTGGTAAAATATGGCAACCAAATAAGATCCAAATTCTTATCTCTTAAAGCTATCCTAATTTAATTTCCACTTTCCTTAAATACTTTCTATCTACATTTATATTTGGTATAATCAAAGGAGATGAGGAGTTAAACCAAGCTTTGACATTAGTCACATGGCAGCAAACTTTTTTCCCATTATACCAAGGTATCATTGTGGATTGTGGCGCCAAAGAGTGCAGAAGTTCTGCTGGTCAGAACTCTCTGCCCTATATTCTTCATTGGTAGTATGTCATTCGACTTATTTAAAAATTAATCACAATGGTAATATAGCCTATAAAGCACAACCTAATGGTTAACTGTTTTCAGCTACTAAGAAGTTGAGTCATCAGGACACACAGTATCATTTTATTGCTCCGGATTACCCAAGTGTAGTATTTAGGCAGATCTCATATATATTAGTAGAAATCGAATTTTCCTTCTGTGGAAATCACAGGTCTCCACAGAGGTTTTCTCTTAGCATTAGCCACTAGATAGTACCCAAACAAAAAAAAAGAAAAGAAAAAAATATGGACAATTATTCTCTAATCTGAGGAACTCCCATGGAAATGGCATGACCGACTTCCTTCCTGGTACTCTTTCTGACTTATGAGCATTCCTCCTGTTTGCAGGATCTCCTCTGTTTACACCTACCATCTTTGACCCATACCCATATCTCTTTGCTCAGAATTTCTCCTCCGGGCTCAGCTATACTTCTTACCAATAGGGGAGACAAAACTGACTAACTGACTAATATTTTTTATCAGAATCACTTGAGATGGATGCCAATGGATTTGACTGGTAAAATACAAAAACAAAAAACCCACAGAATTGTCTCTGTTGATGGTGATGGAGTTAAGGTCAGAGTTAACTGCAATCTGGCAGGCTATATGGGATGAACTGATGATGCATTCCACAGCACATCTGAATAGGTGCTGTCAAATATAATGGCATAGGTACTGTATCTTGTGTATTTACCAACTTCTCTGGATATACACAGATTCACACCTAGACCTGGGACGACAGGATCAGAAGAAATCAAAGAATTTTTGAGGTGAGAAAGATAGAAAGTTCTGCGCTTGCTTCCTCCTCCATTTCTCATTCTCAGGTTTGATCTTTGAAAAATTTCCAATCAAGTCCCTAGCTTACTTCATTTCATATGCAACAGGAGGGTACAATCATTTAAAAAAATTAATCCATACTTTGAATTAAACATTCCCATCACATTTTTTGAGTAACAGGTGCTTCAATTACTCATTTTAATTTTAAATGAGATTAACGTTCTGAGGGTATGGTAAGAATACGTACGTCCTTGTACTATGTTTCCTTGGCTTTTCTTTTTCTTTGTTTCCTTCTTTCTTTCGTTTGTTCATTCTCTTTATACATTGGTAGCAGTGAAATGTATGTATGATGATAGAGAATTTGCTCTCTAAAGCTTTTAATTGTATTAACCAAAGCTGCTTCTGTTACAAGATAAGTAAAGCATAAAGTATCAACCTTACTTAACAGCAATTTGTAGCAACCTGAAGTTACTGGTTTAGATCTACTTGCTAGATATGGTGGGACTCTTGACTGTGCCAAATATTTTCCCCAAATCATTTTCAAGTGAATTCTCTCCTATTGAAAATGGGTACAGTTTCTGTCCCTTATATCAGTTTCATAGGATGCCAGGGCAATACATGTTTTCTCCGTCTGGTGAGTGCCTGCATGTCAGTATGTTTCATATATACCTAGGGAGGAAGACCTGGAGGTCTGACAGAGGCATCTGCTTTAGCATCCCAATCCCTTTCCGAGCTGGCAAATGATTTTTGGATTTGATTGTGTTTGTCTGTTGTGTGGTTGTGTGTGGTGTGTGCATATTACACACACATACACACACAGCCGTCTACATGAACCACTTAATTCTTTCTGTAAATTCCCACAGAAACTTCCATTACGGAGAACTCCATAGAATGGTGTTTTTATTGTCTAGACATCTAAGATTCTGTTTGCCTATCCATATTACAGGGCCACTAGCTACTGCCCAACAGTCTGTAAATATTCAAACGGTGCTCTAAGCACCCAAGCCTAATTTCTCTTCTACCACAAAATAAACAACTCTCAGCTCTGACCTTCTGTCACTAAGATTTTACCATCTGCAGGCTGTACTGCAGATGATTTCCAATCTACAAGGAAAACCACAATTGGGATCCAGGAAATCTGTTTTGCCTCAATTGGGGAGAATCATATTGTTCAGCTTATGGAGCAATGGAAGAAGGAAAGTCCTTGGAATGCTCTATAGTCAGTCCTATCAGCAGGGAGTTAATCCGCTCATGAACAGGTGAATTCCTTTGAATTTTCCCTCAGTATGCCCAGGAATATACTATTTCCATCTTATGAGTAATCTTTGCTGAGCATCATCTTCTGTATTTTAATCTCTCTTAAATCACCCCAGCCGTGATCAGTATTTCTGGTTCCTGAACTACCTGATGCCCTTTTATAGTTGGGCAGTTTACACCAACAACCTGTAACAAGGCAGTGTATGTCTACTTAATGAAGAGCAGATGCACAGACAGCCTTTGAGTACAGAACTCCCAGGAATTTCACAGACCGACTGACATTTGTATTTCAGTTGGATTGATCAGTTAGTCTCGATTTGTAGTACTAGTGACCACAGTCGTTAACTCTTCCTCTGCTTCTTCATCAGAGGAGGCAAATCATGATCTAATCAACGTAGTGTATTAACACACTTTAAATGTTACCAAGTCTGAGTCCTATATCATTCGAGTATGGCAATTCAAATATCCTGTAGCAAAACAGTAACTGTATACTAAATTCCAATCTAGAAGAATGCCACATAGGGTTGCCAGATAAAATACATTATTTGTCCCATGTAATATCTAAGACATAGTAAAAGAAAGTATTTTTTTTTAAATCTGAAATTCAAATTTAACTGGGCTTCTGTGTTTTATTTCAAAATCTGGCAATCTTACCTTTGTGCCTGGATGAAATCCACATTTGTGTGGAAATGAAGGCATTGGCCTTGTGACCTTGTCCCCTCTAGCTTCTAGCACTTCCAATGAAGCCTATTCCATTTCAAGTACAGGTGAATCAATCTAAGGAATCGCCTTGTTTAATTCTGTTAGTCTACTGTCAAACTCCTGGAACCATCTATTTTGCATACTGGCTATAGAGGACTGATAAAAAATGACTTTAGGGGGAATTAAAAATCACCCTTCAACCATTCCCTTAATCATAGCAGTAATCTCTCACTGTCCTCCTGGAATACTGTATTGCTTAATGTTTGCTATAGAGGAGAGATGGGACAAGTTCGGCAGTTAGCTTGACCAGTTAACTGGTTGAAGAACAGATTTAGTCTATGGAAAAGGTAAAAGAAACATGTCCCATTCACACACAATATCCACCTAAACTAATCACTCAAGTGAAGTCTATGTGACCACAGACTAATCTTTCCAGTTTGACTTGACAATTTGTTATTCCAGCTTCACTTTAATTTCCTCTACCACACATCTCCACATGCTCCCAGTATAGCCTTCACTCCTATCAGGGTGTCATCTGTATCCATCAGGGGGCTTATATTGAGCTCCTGCATCTAGAAATTTAAAATGTATTGTATACCATACCCTGCACAAATAACCCAATTCTCTGCATGTCTTTAGATCTCCATCCAGGGGTTGGATATGCAAATCTAGGCCTTTTACTTTATTGTTAGTGTAAATTTACAACCTTCTTCCCCTACTCCCTGCCCATTCAATATATTTCACTCTAAATCATGATCCTCATAATTGGACTGAAATTTCTTTAGGCTAAAATAGAGAATTTTAGATATGGCAACATAAGAGGTGAGAGGAGCAATTCTCTCACCTCTGCACCGCACCCTAAATTGATGATGAGCTGTTAACCCCTTAATGGGAATCCTATCAAGTTTCTTTGTTGTTATTCCATTCTTTGAAGACCATCTAAACAAACACCCAGTTATGCCAGGTATCCCTTAACATTTTCTTGTTTACCTTTCCTATTTTCCACCATTTTGCAGCTTCTTTTGGATAGCTGGTATCTTTTTCATGCAATTCCTTGCACGGAAAATTAAGTTAGCTACTGCCTCCTAAATATTCACCAGGCTTCAAGAACAAGATTACATAAGGTCAAGAAGATTGGGGAATCCTTTGTCATATTATAATATTATCATAGTCCTTGTCAATAACATTAAATTAAATGTGTCATCATAAAGCCAGTTTAGCACTGCCTTCATTTATAAAATTTCTATTTATTCAAAAGAAGCATGGGCAGTTAACCTCTATCAAAGCCGATCTGCCAAAAACCTTCATTTACCAGCCATAGCAAGTTAATAGTCACTATTTAGAAATGTCTGCTCATAAACATTTACTTGGGGATATTTGACAACCTAAAGAATTTTTTTCATTCAGGATTTTCTGGAAATACCCAATCTTTACCCCACCCCATGGTTAATTCTAAGAATTTATGTATTTATGTCAATAATGATTTGCCAGGCTTCTACTACAGAGATCCCTAATTCTTTAGCAGAAAACCCTTGGGATTGCATGGTCACCTGACCATGGCCATCATTCTTTTATACTTTTTAGAGTAATCAGTGGTCTTAATGGAGTTAATTTACTTACAAACATACCAGCTATTTGTTATGGCAGCACAAGTAGGCTTTTCCTGTGACAAAGAATTTCTGGTTTTATTTTTTTTTTTGTTAAGAAAACTACTTCTAAACATCTAGTTTTCACCTTAACTGCTAACAACAGAGAGTTGAAATTTTTGCTAATTTCCTTTCCACCCAATAGCATATTCCATATCCACCCATTTGGCTAGTTCCCTTGAGTTTAAGTCTATTTTTTCTAAATTCCACTGGTCAGATTAGCCCCTAAAACCTGCCTCAAGTCATTCCTACTTTACATCAAAGATGAGTAGACCTTCTTGTGGCATCAAATTTTCGTATTGTTCTTCCATCTCATCCTGGTTCCTGATCAAAGGTGATCTGGACATTTTTAAACTGTGGATCTGAAAAACAATCATTTCCACAGTGCCACCCTGCGTTAACAAAGGGACAGCTTGCCAAATTTAACTAAGAAGAATCAAATATCTTCTACAGAATCAAACTTAACTAAAATTTTAAAGGATTGATTTAATCAGTAGACACTGGCAAGTGAGAAGTTTGAGTCCTCAAAAACAGCTCCCTTCATTCTTTTTTTGCTGTTTAGATGCACTCAGGCATTTGAGGCCTCCAGCAAATGAGTGTAGGGCATCACTTACCCAAAGGGAGATTTTTAGTCATGAAATATCTCCATTTTATACTCCAAAAATTTCAAACTAGTGATATTGTCCAATATGTCCTGCCCTCTAAAATTCATAAATTCTGTTCATTATAACAACTTAAAGCAACTAAATTCTGCCAGAAGTATTATATTAAGACTCCATTATCTTTTTGTTTAAAAATGTCATTAAGAGGTTTGATAGATGTGTGAACAATGAGATTTGACTGGGTCATTTCCCCTGACTTTTTTTTTTTTTCCTTTTTTACTTCTCTCCTGGGATCTCAAATGTAGGAAGGATGAGTTACAAAATAGTTGCTAATCCTCAGTTCTATAATCATGCTGAGAACCAGAGGCATAAAAAATGGAAATAAATCTTTATACATATTTAGTTATGTAGCAAACATTTTTATATCACTTATAAGCCAGGAAACTGCTCTAAGCACTTATACAAATAATGTCTTGGTTAATTAAATACCAATAGACAATTCTGAGGTAGTTATTATTTTATTATTATTTCTACTTACAGATGAAGAAACTAAGAGATTAGCAGCTTGTCCAAGATAAGTAGAAGAAAAAGAGTTGAAACCCAGTATCTGGCTTCAAGGTTCACTCTTAATCACTATGCTAAACTACTTCTCCTCAAAATTACAGTATATAAAGTTACTAATACAAATGTGAGTTTCTTGGCATCATTTGAAAAAGAGCATCATGCAACATTCAATGGACTAACAGTCAAGAATTTGGGTTTATGGGGCACGTGGTTGGCTCAGTTGGTAGAGCGTGAGACTCTTGATCTCAGGGTCTACGTTGGAGGCCCACATTGGATGTAGAAATTACTTAAAAATAAAATCTTTAAAAAAATAATTTGGGGTTTTATCCTGGTGCTGACATTGTCTGAGTGACCTCTGCTGTGCATTTATTACCCTCTATTTCCTTTTTCTCAAACTGACAATATGGGAGATTCTCATGAATGTGTAAGTTTTGATGAATCTTAAATGCAGAAAGGTAAGCTCCAGGATAAAAGGAGATGCAAAAATGCCCTTTAAGTGGTGATAAATATAACTTCTGACTTCCCAAAAATGTAAAATGTGCCAGGGTCAGACATCAAGGGGAGATGAACAATGGAGACACAAGTCCTGGTGTAGGAGGAAGTATTCTGTTCTGCACTATGTTATAAACACACAAACAACACACACACATGTACAACTATAGCCTAATTCATCCACTCTTTTACCTACTTATTCATTCAAAAAGTACTTATTGAGCATCTATTATGTTATTGATGGGGTCCAGGACATGTGACCCCAAAATAATGGCAATTTGTTATATTAAATATCTTTAGCTAGAGGAACTTTTTAAAACGACAGAAGCAGTATAAGTCTTCCCCACCCCTGTCCTTCTTCCCTGAAAGAAGTCATGAAACTCCCATGTGAGAGGTACTGTCCGCATACCAGGAGGAGGGAGGACATTCTTATCATTAGATATGGGGAAATGGGGGCCAAGAAATCTATACAAACAAACCTTGTTAAACTAATCCTCATCTTCCCAGTTACTTCTTTACCATTTACTACCCCTACCTAAACCCCTCTGTCTTGTCAAATCACCACTTATTGTTTCTTTGTTACTTTTTGGGTCTTCGTTTCTTGTGAAAGTTTCCCTGTATATGTAAAAATTTAATAAAATGTGTATGCTTTTATCCTGTTAATCTGTCTTTGTCAGTTTAATTTCCAGACCCAGAAAGGGACCCTAAAAAGTTTGAGAAAAACTTTTTTCCTCCCCTACACTATTATGTGCCAGTACTGTCCCAGGCATTCAGTATATAAGGGATTTTATTTTATTTTTTATTTATTTATTTATTTTTTAAAAATTTTTATTTATTTATTTGAGAGAGAGAATGAGATAGAGAGAGAGAGCATGAGAAGGGGGAAGGTCTGAGGGAGAAGCAGACTCACTGCTGAGCAGGGAGCCCGATGTGGGACTCGATCCCGGGACTCCAGGATCATGACCTGAGCCGAAGGCAGTTGCTTAACCAACTGAGCCACCCAGGTGCCCAGCATATAAGGGATTTTAAATATAGTTAAATAGAGACACATACCTATAACAAACCTGAATGTAGAATTGATTTAAATATTTTCTACATATTTACGATCACATATATGCTAAGATCTACAGGGAAACCAGCTTTTTAGCAAGTTTATAAATGAGCATTTTCTTGTGTTTTTATTTTAAAAAGTAAGTTTTAAGATCCAGTTTCTCTATGTAAGGTTCAATGTATGAAAATGTTGAACAGTTGTATTAACTATTTTAATTCAATAAGCAGTTATTAAGTGTCTACCACCACTCAGATCTCTTACTAGATCTTGAGAGTACGAAATTTAAAAAAACAAAAACAAAAACAAAAACAAAAACAAACTATAGTTTCAAGTCTAAAAGATAAATTATTCCCAGAATTTGTGGCTGGGAAACTACTTTTCATGATGCAAATGACTAACAGGTATTAACTATCCACTAATTAATCATTTCCTTTCTTCATTTAATTTCACATATTGTTGAGAAACTAATTATTTGGGCAGAAGAGGCCTTTTGAGAAGATAGGAGAACATCTTAAAGAGTTATTTAGAAGAGTAGAAGAGAGAGTAACTAAAGAAATGTAGTGTGCATGCCAGACAGTATCAATGGCCCACTTGAGATTTATGGTCAAATATTTCTGATGAAATCAGTCAGTAATTTTTGAACCATTTCATCCACGACAAGCAACATACATGTATCTACATCCAATTCTTCTATCTCTAATTATGTTTCCAGACTATAACCAGAGTCTTATTAGAAACATCCAACTGGTAATTATCTTCTCTCCATAGTTAATGGTTTTCTGTTTTTAGGATGATGGAAAATCTTTCCACATTAGAAATAGGCCATACATAATCTGGTCTTTACCTAATTCTCCAGCCTTGTTTATACCTCTCCCTAGTTGTCTCCGTTCTGTTCCTTTCTACTTATACTTACAGAATCTTCTCTGCTAACTTATTTTTCAGCTGGTGACCTTGCTTCTTATTTCATTTTCAAACAGAAGACAATTTGCTCAAACTCCCACTAGCATATGTCCCTGTCCCCCAGCACAGGTACCCATATTATCCACCTTCTCTCTTTATATCAAAGATGAACAGTGTATGCTGTAGTCCAAAGACAACTATTCCACTTGTGCACCGGTTTCCATTTGAGGGGCCTATATTGCCTATTCAAGGACTTGAGTTGAATAGAATCTTTTCTCTGTCCTTCACCATCAACTTTTCAACTCTACTAGACCAGTCAGTTCACAAGCAAAATGTTGTGAACCTGTCAGTTCACAAGCAAAATGTTACCTCTCTCACATTATAAAAATTCTCTTGAGGTTTCACTGCTTTTTTAAAAAAATATATGGGGTAATTCCTTCAAAAAGTCATTGATACTTGCTTTCTCTGATTCCTTTCTTCCCATTCATTCTTTCTTTTAATACTGAATAAATTATCTGGGCTTTTTATTTTTTTGACCTTTAATTATAGAAATTATCAGATATATTAAAAGTTAAAGAGAATTATGTAATAAACCTATACATATACATCACCCAGTTTCACTGATTATTAACTTATAGACAGTATTATTTTGTCTATACCCCCACTCTCTTTCCTCGTTTTAAATTCTTTTGAAGCAATTTCTAGATACGGCTATCTACTCATGAACACCCCAGAATGTCTCTCTAAAAGATAGACTTAAAAAAAAATCCACAATACCATTTCAAAACAACAAAAAAGTTATTTCTTTAATAATAAAAGGCTCATCAGTACTCAAAATTCCCCAAATTTTTCACAAATTTGTTTCTTTCCAACCTAGTTGACCAAAACAATATCAAGAAATTAGTAAACACTTTGTAATTGATTATAAATTTATTGTCTACTTTGATCTATTGTTCTGCTTTCATCATAGTTTTTTTCTTTCCATTTATTTATTTTCAAAATTGAGTTATTTTTCCTATAGTCTGGTTTTTGCATGTAGCAACCCTATGGTGCTACTTAACACATTATGGATTCAGGTTTAATTTTTTTTTGGAGGCCTACTTTACAGATGGTGTTGTGAACTTCTATTATGAGGTCTATAATCTGTGACTGAATCTTTTTGTGATATCAGCAAAGTGATCACTGCCTGGTTTTATTAATTCATTAGTCATTCTTTCTTTCTTTAATTTCACACCAATTACGTTTTTTAACCCTGCTACTACATAGAAAATACTCTTGTTAAGGTCATCAAAGACCTCTATTATTAAGTACAAAGGTAAATTTTCTGTCCACAACTTACTTTGACACGTTAGCAACATTTGACACTGTTGTTCAGTACTCATCCTTGATATGCTTTCATCACTGGCCTTCCAGCAAACCACATACTCCCCTGGCTTTTCTCCCACCATATAAGCTACTCATTCTGCTTTCTCTGCTGGATTCTCTTTTTCCCAAATACTATTGCTGGTGTGTCTTAGTCCGTGGATCTGCTCTCCTTTTTATTAATCATCAGCTTATGACTGATATCTCATCCGGTCTCATAGCTTTGAATATATTATACACTGACAACTGTAAAATGTGGATTTCCAACATGGGTCTTTTCTGTAAACTTCTTCATTTGACTCTTTTTTTTCTCTGCTCATTTGTTTAGTTTCTTAAATTCCCCATATGAGTGAAATCATATGGCATTTATCTTTCTCTGACTTATTTCACCTCCATTATACCTTCTAGATCCAACTGTGTTGTTGCAAATGGCTAGATTTCATTCTTTTTTATGGTTGAGTAATATTCCATTATATACATATACCATTATCTTCATTATTTATCTATGGTTAGACCATTGGATTACTTCCATATCTTGGCCATTGTAAATAATAATGGATTAAACATCATTAATCATTAGGGAAATGCAAATCAAAACAACACTGAGGTAGCACCTCACCCCTGTCAGAATGGTTAAAATCAAAAACATAAGAAATAATAAGTATTGGCTAAGATGTGGAGAAAAAGGAATGCTCATATATTGTTGGTGGGAATGCAAACTGGTGCAGTACTGTGGAAAACAGTATGGAGGTTCCTCAAAAAATTAAAAATAGAATTACCATATGATCCAGTAATCCCACTATATAGCCAATAAGCATAGGAAAAGATGTTCAGCATCACTAGTCACCATGAAATAAATATTCACAAAGAAATTCTACTACTACTACTTTCCCCATGAGGGGAAAGATAGGTAATAACAAGTGTGAGCAAGAATTCTGGGCAACTGAAACTCTTATACATTCCTGGTTGGAATGCAAAATGCTATAATCACTTTGGAGAACAATTTTTTCAAAAAGTAAAATATATATCTAATATGTGATCTGACCATTCCATTCCTAGGTATTTATGCAAGGGAATGAAAATACATATCAGTATTCACTTCCTTATTCATAATAACTCCAAATCAGAAATAAGCCAAATTTGTATCAAGTAGCGAGTGGATAAACAAATTACAGTATATATAAATAAGGTATCACTTAACAATACAAAGAAATAAACTATTGATAAGAGCAACATTGACAGATCCCAAAATGTTATGCTGAACAAAAGAAATGAAACCCCAAAATCACATATTGTGTGATCCCATTAATATGAAATTCATTAATGTGAATTATAGAACAGATAAAACCTATGAAAGAAAGCAAATTAGTGCCTGCTGAGGCTTGCATTGGTGGGGTGGATTGACAGCAAAAGTGAGTAACAAATTTGAGGCATGAAAACGTTCTATATCTGGATTTTGAAAGCTCACTGAATAGCAAACTTAGAATGATTTTGTTTTATGTAAATTATGCCTTAATAAAATTGATCAGGTCGTGTGCATGCACATACACTCACACACATTTACAATCAAAGTCTGAATACTTCACTGACATCTTCACCGTTACCTCTGTGGTCCAAGCAACCATTTTCTCTCATCCAGATTATTATTTTAGCCTCCAAATACTCTGCCTCCCCCAAATTTGTACCCCTAAAGTATATTCTCAACACAACTCCAGTGATCCTTTCTTTTTTTTAAAGATATTTATTTATTTATTTATTTATTTATTTATTTATTTATTTATCAGAGAGAGAGAGAGAGAGAGAAGAGAAAAGAGAGCAGAAACAGGGGGAGGGGCAGGCAGAGGGAGAAGCAAGGCCCCTTTACAGGACTCAATCCCAGGACCCTGGAATCATGACTTGAGCCAAAGGCAGTCGCTTAACCAACTAAGTCACCCAGGCATCCCTTCAGTGGTCCTTTCAAAAGGCAAATCAGATTGGGTCACTTTCTGCTCAGAATCTTCTACTGGCACCCCATTTTATTTAGAATACAAACCATCTACTTACCTTTATTTTTCTACCTTTATTTCCTATTATTTTCTTTTTTTCTTACTTGTTCCAGACACACTGGTTTCTTTGCTTTCTTCAGAATGCCAGGCATGTTCTGCCTCAGCATATTTTCACCTATGATTTTCTCTCACCCCAGAGCTCTTCCCTCAGATGTTCACAAGGCTACTCCTGGAGCCTCATCCAAGTTTTTGCTCAAATTGCTCCTTTTTAGAGATGCATACCCAAAAACTCCATCTAAAATGCCAAACCACTACTCTGTCATCAACATTCTATATATCTTGTACTTTTTAAAATTTTATTTTCTCCATTGAACATATCAACTTCTAACATTCTTATAATTTATGTATTGTGTTTGTTTTCTGTCTCCTTCCTTCATAATGCAAGCTTCTTGAGGGCATGGCATTTCCTTTATTCTTTTCACTGCTATAACTTCATAACTTAGAACAGTATCTAAAAGATAAAAGCCAATCATAAATTATTTTGAATGTATTAAAGAAAGGCTACTTCAAATTATATACAGAAGAATACTTTCAGATTAATAAATAGTAATAGCAAAATACAAAAATGTATTGAATGGTGTTAACCTTTAAATAAGGATTTGGAGTATTAATGTTTTTATAAAGTGACTGGTAATATATATAGAAATGATATATTCTCTTCAAAAAAACAGAACAAGTAATTAAAAATGTAAAATTACAGCCAAAAATCATCTAAAACCCCAACATCCACATTTTTTTCTAAAATGGCACTGATGGAGAGAAATTTTACCTAATCTTTCCACTGTGGGTGACTTACTTTTTCAAATAGGTTTCCGAAGAATTCTTCATGTTTGAAGTTCAATAATTAAAACAAGTTATGTTTTGATGGTAATTATTTTAATTTTTTCCATCATGTATGTTGTGCCCTAGTAGACTGCAGATCTTATTCCTCCTCTGATTTCTAGAACTTATACCTTTTGTATTCTAATTTTCAACACTTTTCTACCCTCTTTCTTCAGTTATTCTACTTCAACAATGACAATTATCCTTGTGTTAAACTGTCATTCAGAACTACTGTCCCCTCTTTAAATGTTTTATTCTTTGCCTTTTTTCTTTATATTCAATATGATTAATTTATTCCTCCATGCCACAATTCTATTTTTCAGCTCCCTATTTATGTCTTTGGGCATTATTTATTGATTTATTACACTAGCATTGCTTATTTTTCTGAATTGCTTTCAACTATATACTTGTCATCCAATTGTAATTTGTTTTATCTGGATTTTGAGTTCTTGTTCTATTGTCTCTGTATTTTTACTAAGTTTGTACATACAGTTATCTGTGTGATATATTATACTGTGATATGTACTTATTACCTTGGGTTATGTTTTCTTACAGACTGAGTTCTTCATGTTCATGCTGCTTTATTTTTTTCACTGCTTTATAGGAAGAAATCCATAATTACCAATAATTTTTATTATCTTCCTTATGCTTAAGTTACGTTGATAGCTCTGTCCAGAACTTCCCCATTTACTCTCAAGTAGCATGGTTGAATTCCTCACAGTCTTCTCATTTGGTTAAGATCAGTTTATTTTCCAATGTCAAGCTAGAGTTTGAAGGCTAAGTCTTGTTTTCTGTCCATATCTCTGAAACATGAAAGCATGAGGGAATGGGGAAAAATGAAACTGAGTGTCACTTGGGGTATGAATTCCTGGGCTATGTGCTCTTCTTGGTCCTTATAAATGCCTTCAGGAATTCACTCCATGTAGCAAAGGCATTATTTGATTTTTGAGGCTTTAAACTGTCCCACTAACATCTATTTACCTCATTTGTATTTATATTTCCAAATTGAAACCTGTAATTGAAGATATTCAACACTCTGCTAACTCATCTTCTCTGCATCAGGAAACTGGGGCGCTATAAGGAGTCTCACCCCACTCATGCTGAACCTCACAGTTAGCTTTTGCAAAGTGCATATTGTATGTTTACATTCATTTTATTGTTGCCAGTAAGCTTTAGATCTTTTTTTTTTTCTCACTTTCTGGGGCCCACTTGTTAAATTATAAAAGTATTTTCTCTGATTTTTAAAAGTTATCTCTGTATTAATACCTGATTTACCCTTAGTTTTCTACATTGTAAAATTGAGCTATTAGCAATACTTATCTCACAGTCTTGTTTTGGATGTTACCTAAGTAATGAAATGTGTAGCGTTTGCCAGATAGCCTTGCACAAAGTTGGTGACACAGTTAAACTATTGTTATTATTCATTTCTAAATAAAGTACTGAAATTGACATATATACAAATAGAACTAAATTAGAGAAAGAGATGGTATTTCCAAATGTGTTTATCATAAAAGTTTCCTTTGGATAGTTTCTTGAAACAAGACATTAAGTATATTTTTAGGCTACATAAAAAAACCCACACATATTTTAGAATGGGTGTGGAGAAAAACCTTGCCTTCTAAGGTAAAAGTATCATTTTTAATTTTGGAAATTGTATTCTAATGAAGCAGATGGAAAAGCTGTAGGTAAACTTCAACTGCCATTAATTATGTGTATCTGTTGGGTTTCAACAGCTGGTATCATTATAAACATTATTAGCCTTATTAGGTATGTATGTGGCATTTTATTTGCAAGATGCTTTATAGTCTTTAATTAACGCATAACAGTCTTAAGAAATGGGTGAAGTGGTTATATTAAATTCCTAGTAGTGGAAACCAAACTTACAATGATTATCTCTACAACTAATGCTGTTGGTATTTTAGGTACAAAATTAATTCAAATTCCTAAGTAAGTGATTATAATCATACTCCATGTTCTTGAAATCCAGCTTTTAACTGAATATTGTAATGCTATTTTATTACTCTGTCACTTTCATGTTCTGACATGAGTTTTCCTTCATTCCCTGCTTTTTGAATAAAGTCTTTTTGGGGGGAGGTATTTTTTTTCCTGTCCCATGGAAAAAAGTTCATGTAGGAAATCTACAGCAATATAGTAAACATAACTTACTGCATTAATTTTATTATTAAAATGGGGCAAAGGCATAAGTTTATGTATCATAAAATTCTAAGGTATAGCTTACAAACACCTTTTTTATTGAAAACCATCAAAGTTCTATCCACAACTTTGATCACAATTACGTGTATTAAAAAGAATCTAGGGGTACCTGGGTGGCTCAGTCATTAAGTGTCTGCCTTCCACTCAGGTCATGATCCCAGGGTCCTGGGATCTAGCCCCACATCAGGCTCCCTGCTTAGTGGGAAGACTGCTTCTCCCTCTCCCCACACTTGTATTCTCTCACATCTGTGTCTTTCTCTGTCAAATAAATAAATAAAATCTTTAAAAAAAAATCTAAAACTGAGGATTTGCAAATGTGTTTATGGTAAAAGCTAAGAACTCCTGATGTCTACAGTAATGTCCAGTCAGTTTGGGCTGGTTGACTAATTAATACCCGGTCAAAACTGAATGACATTGCTCTAGGACTGAGGAGTTCTGGTCTCAAAACTCTAAACGTCTAACAGTGAGGACTGGATTGTGGAGATAACTTTTGTTCTCCTTAAAACAGTGAAGACTCAAGGATTTATAATTCTCTTTATAAAGTTTTAAGCATACTTAAACACTTTTAAAAATATTTTAAAACTATATCGATGATTATATGGCAATCAGAATGTGTATGGTTAGTAGAATGACTTTTATCAAATCAAAGATGATAAAATAACTTATATATACTTGACACTACAAGTTGATACAAGGTATTACTTAACTAGTTTAAATTAGTATACTTAGACCTTTACCTAAGATGTTAATTAGCTAGTTATAATTGATTTAATATATTCTCTACTTTCCTACATTTAATTATCTTCTCCTTTATTAACCTTCTCATGACCACAGTCTCTAGTAAATTCATACTCCACACAAGGACAAGTTTGAGTTAAAAGGTATGGTGAAGGAAAAGTATAAAAAGAGTTACTGATGCACAGTTCTTACTAAAACAAAAACAAAGAGATACACCATTTCTATATTTATTGGAAGAATCATCAGGGTGAATTGTAAATTATCATATGGGATTATTAACTTCAGATAGTTCAATCGAAATAAAAGCTATATTATTGCACATAATGCTTTCTTATATTGCCTCAGGGAAAGTACTGTACAGTAATCACCACCACTGGTACTTATTAAATAGCCATTTATAAACTGGTACTATCCAAAATGCCATAAAATAGGTTTCAGGAGTGATACCTATGCCCTAAGAGCATAATAATTGAGACAAATATAACTCTATTAAAAAATGCCTAGTAAAGATTAAAATATTCACTTTTCAGTGAGACAAAAACTTAAGCGTACTGTGTAGGGTAATGAATAATGTGTGACCTTTCCAGAAACTTGCTATTTCAATTCTGGAAATAACTACTAACTCCAGCATAAGCCAACACTTAAATAATCAAAATAAATAGGGTTGTGTTTTTAATTTCAAAAAAGGACTTATATTTTTAAATTGGATTAAAGACAAAGGTGTTTATAATACAATTAATTTAAAAAACTGTAAAATTAAAGACACAAACATGTTAATAATGTAGTAATTAAAATAGGTTTTCAATTACAAATGTATTCACAATCCCTTTAAAGAGAAAACCTCATAAATAAGTCTATTATCTAAATTATAAGCCTTTGAATTATGCACTTTTCAACAACATATTATTTTTCAACAATGTATTTTTTAAAAGGAGAGCCTGAAAAAAGTTCATTCTCTTTAACAGAAATAAAAAATATCAATGTAATTGACTTTGGTTGGGTGGGTCACAGGTGCCAATAAGTTACCTATTGGTGATTGATAATGCATCTTAGAACAATGGTTCTCAAACTTTGCTGCTTATTAGAATCACCTGGGAGAACACTTAGGAAAGAGATTAAGGAAGACACAAAGAAATGGAAAAACATTCCATGCTCATGGATTGGAAGAACAAATACTGTTAAAATCTCTAAGCTACCTAAAGCAATCTATACATTCAATGCAACCCCTATCAAAATACCATCAGCATTTTTCACAAAGCTGGAACAAACAATTCTAAAACTTGAAGTGAACCAGAAAACACCCCATATATGATGAAAGGAATGTTGAAAAAGAAAACCAAAGTTGGAGGCATCATGGTCTGGACGTCAAGCTGTATTACAAAGCTGTAATCGTCAAAACATTGTTTTGTTTTGGCACAAAAACAGACACAGAGATCAATGGAATAGAATAGAGAAACCAGAAATGGATTCTCAACGCCATGGTCAACTAATCTTCGATAAAGCAGGAAAGAATATACAATGAAAAAAAGTCTCTTCAACATATGGTGTTGGGAAAATTGGACAGCCACATGCAGAAGAATGAGACTGGACCACTATCTTATGCCATACATAAACTCAAAATGGATGAAAGACCTAAATGTGAGACAGGAATCTATCAAAATCCTAGAGTAGAACATAGGCAGCAATCACTTTGACCTCGGCCTCAGCAACTTCTTGCTAGAC
This sequence comes from Eumetopias jubatus, assembly GCF_037043125.1. Classification (NCBI taxonomy): domain Eukaryota; kingdom Metazoa; phylum Chordata; class Mammalia; order Carnivora; family Otariidae; genus Eumetopias; species Eumetopias jubatus. Next base: position 36,724,739 of record NW_028274807.1, read on the forward strand.
ACATCTCCGAAGGCAAGGGAAGCAAAAGACACCATACACAAACTCAAAATGTATGAAAGACCTAAATTTGAGACAGGAATCCATCAAAATCCCAGAGTAGAACATAGACAGCAATCACTTTGACCTTGGCCTCAGCAACTTCTTGCTAGACACATCTCCAAAGGCAAGGGAAGCAAAAGCAAAAATGAACTATCAGGGTTTCATCAAGATAAAAAGCTTTTGCACAGCAAAGAAAACAGTCAATGAAGCTAAAAGGCAACCTATGGAATGGGAGAGCATATTTGCAAATGACTCCTCAGATAAAGGGCTAGTATACAAAACCTATCAAGAACTTATCAAACTCAACACCCAAAAAACAAAAAAAATCCAGTCAAGAAATGCGCAGAGGACATGAAGAGATATTTGTCCAAAGAAGACATATAAATGACCAACAGACACATGAAAAAATGCTCGACATCACTTGGCATCAGGAAATACAAATCAAAACCACAATGAGATACCACCTCACATGTGTCAGAATGGCTAAAATTAACAACTTAGGAAACAACAGATGTTGGCGAAGATGCAGAGAAAAGGGAACATTCTTGCACTGTTGGTGTGAATGCAAGCTAGTGCAGTCACTCTGGGAAACAGTATGGAGGTTCCTCAAAAAGTTGAAAATAGAATTACCTGATGATCCAGAAAATTGCACTACTAGGTATTTATCCAAAGGATACAAACCTAGTAATTCGAAGGGGCACATGCACCCCAATGTTTATAGCTGCAATGTCCACAACAGCCAAAATATGGAAAAAGCCCAGAAAAGGTGGTGTATATATATATATATATATATATACACACACACACACACACACACACACACACACACACACACACAATGGAATATTGCTCAACCATTAAAAAGAATGAAATCTTGTCATTTGAAACGACATGGATGGGACTAGAGGGTATTATGCTAAGTGAAATAAGTCAGTCAGAGAAAGACATATACCATATGATTTCACTCACATGTGGAATTTAAGAAACAAAACAGATGAACATAGGGGAAGGGAAGAAGAAATAAAATAAGATGAAAACAGAGAGGGAGGCAAACTGTAAGAGACTCTTAACTCTAAGAAACAAGGTGAGGGTTGCTGGAGGGGAGTTGGGTGGGGGAATGGGGTAACTGGGTGATGGATATTAAGGAGGGCACTGATGTAATGAGCACTGGGTGTTATATGCAACTGATGAATCACTAAATTCTACCCAGGAAACTAATAACAGTATATGTTAACTAAATTGAATTTAAATAAATTAAAAAAAAATAATCCATGTCTAAGTTGCACTGCATGCCTATTAAATCAGAATTTCTGGAGTTGAAAATTTTCAGTACTTTAAAAAAAAAAATCTGTGTTTCCAATGGTTAGCCAAATTAAAGAATCAGTTTCTTCGAATAGTATTTGACAAACTTAAAATGCAATTTGTAATCTAAGAGGTTTGAGGCAGGGCCGAAGAGTCTGGGTGTCAAATAAGCTCCCAAGTGAAGCTGTTGCTACAGATCCTTGGACATCACCTTGAGAAGCCACATGGATAAAGCACCTTTATCAATACATCACTTAAATACTATGTCAAAGTCTAACACAATATGTATTTTTCTGATAAAAAAGTGTTATGGAGAATTTGTGGTCATTTAGTATAGCACTATTGATGTTAGCTTTATTAAAATTTAAAAATTTGTTGATTAGCTTAAATTATTTTTCATATAGATATTTAGAAATACTTCCTAATGTGAAGACATACTGTCATCTTGGTAGATGGTTTTGTATATTAAGCTTATTCTAATTACCTAGAAGATGTAAGTTTTCTATAGTATTTTTCAAAGATTTAGGACTTGAGTAAGATTAGAATTCCTTTAGTCTAACGAAGTTTGAAATAACTTTATCAACATTTTTAGAAAGTTTGTCCACTGAGTCTGATTTTTCAATGTATTATTTTATTTGAGTCAACTAAAAGATAGCAGGGTCCAAAATATCTTCTTTCATAATAATTATGATAATAATATATTATGAATAGGGGTGCCTGGGTGGCTTAGTCAGTTAGGCATCCGACTCTTGGTTTTGGCTCCTGGGATCTAGACCAGCATCTGGCTCTGTGCTCAGCAGGGAGTTTGCTTCAGATTCTCTCTTTCCTTCAACCCCCATGCCCCCACCACATACATACCCCCTGTCTGTACTCTCTCTTTCTCTCTCTAAATAAACAAATAAATACATAAATACATAAAATCTTTAAAAAAATAATGTATCATGAAGTCCATTCATCTGAAAATTTCAAAAGCCAAATCTTATAGCCAACTTCTTGTTAATCTAAAGATGGCTTAATAAATTCTACTATATTTTGACTTGGTTATTGAAGGAATAATTTAAAAGGAATACAACCAATATGTATCCTGTGCCTGTAATTCTGCAAATTCTGTTCTTTTACTATATGCTGAGGAGATACTAACAGCATTAATTTGCTTCTTTAAATTTACTTTGCTCCTGTTACTAATATTCAGTAGAAAAATCTCATTTACCTTCACTTAATTACATTATATTAATCAAAGCAATACATCTATGCAGCCATTTCTTTCCTAGTTATCTTCATATCTGATTAATATAAGTGGCTTTTTAAAATGCTCCTGTAAGTATATTAAACATTAGGTGAAATGGTAATTGAACCTATTTTGATTTTGAATATTGACATCCTGGGTTAGAAGAGGAATACATTATAATTCTCTAAAAGTGTTTCTTAATCAGGCCACTTTGTAAAGTTGAGTAGAATGTACGTTATCCCTAATTAAGTACTCTATATTTTTTGATTGTTCAGAACTACTACCACCACTACCATCACAACACCAATAAGAAAAGTGTAAGTCATCTTTCATTTGGTAAGGAAGAGACTGAGAAAGAACAAGTTTTATTGAATTTTTAATTAGGACAGAATAGCCTGACAGTCTTTTTTAAAATATATGAGCCAGGGGGAAATGGGAAATATATCAAATTAATGTGTATTAATATCACCTATTGAAAGGAAACCTCAGGTAACATTCCCTTGAATTGTAAAACTTAGGTATTCATCAATGCATTAAACTAACTCACACTTCCATGCAGAGGCTGAGGTGATTTAATTACTGTCTTATTGAAATAACACATGCTATTCTGGATACATAATGACTTCTTGGGAAAAAGATGCCAGTTAGAAAGTTACTCCTATGGCCTCTCCTGCAGCATGCATTGCTAACAAGGTCCACAAGTCATATCACCAAGGCTTAAGCTTCCTTTTCTTTCCCATATTTGAAAAGAACTGGAAAAAGTCATCTAACACAATAATCCCATCTCCCCTAATCAATAGTGTTGTGTTTTCTCAGATCTTAATATTCTTTCTAAAAAGATTTTCATAAGCCGAATTTTAGTTTTGAGTAAAATTTATCTTTGAACTTTGAGAACTTCAGAACTTTATATACCTAAAAATATAATAATTGTAACTGAAAAATTATACATGAACAATTCTGGGTACTGTATATTTAGATATAAACTATGGTGGCACTAAGAGCAAGAAAATATCACAATGTAAATAAGGTTGAAATTTTAAGTAAATTCCAGAGCTGAAAACTAGACTTAAATTTAAAATTCTTACATCCTAGGGGCACCTGGGTGGCTCAGTCGTTAAATGTCTGCCTTCTGCTCAGGTCATGACCCCAGGGTCCTGGGATGGAGGCCCCCGCATCGGGCTCCCTGCTCCGCGGGAAGCCTGCTTCTCCCTCTCCCGCTCCCCCTGCTTGTGTTCCCTCTCTCACTGTGTCTCTATCAAATAAATAAAATCTGAAAAAAAAAATTAAAATTCTCATGCCCTTTCTTTTTTTTTGAAATAATTTTGTATGTATAGAAAAGATGCAAAATACAAATATTTCCTCTACACCCTTGACCCAGCTTCCCCTAATTATTAACACCTTGAAAAATCATGGTATGATTATTAAAACTAAGAAACTAATATTAGCACCATGGTAATAACTAAACTACGTATTTTATTTAGATTTCATCAGTTTTTCCACTAATATTCTTTCTCTGCAACAGGCTAATCCAGGATTCAAAACTGCATTTAGCCAACGTGTCTCCTTGTTTCCTCCAATCTGTGACAATCCCTCAGTCTTCCCTTGTCTTTCATCACCTGGACACTTTTGAAGAATACTGGTCAGATATTGTTTAGACTGCCCGTCAGCTGGGGTTTGACTGAAATTGTCTCATGATTAGATTGAGAATATGCATTTCTTTTCCAAGAATAACATACAGCATGCCCTTCTCAGTGAATCTTATCAGGGGTACATAATATGTCTGGTTACTGAAGGCACTAACCTTGATCATTTGATTAAAATTGTGTTTTGAAGTTTTTCTATGGTAAAGTTATTATTTTTCCTTTTATAATTCAGAAATATCTTGAGATTCTTTGAGACTATATAAGTATCTATTTCTCTAAACTTTTTTTTTTCTTTAAGAGAGGGAGAAAGAGGAAGGGGGGCCGAAGGAAGGGGAGAGGGTGAGAGAGAGAGAAAGAATCCCAAGCAGGCTCCACACCCAGCTCGGAACCTGACTTGGGGCTCAGTTTCAGAACTCTGAGATCATGACCCAAGCTGACATCAAAGGTCAGGTGCTTAACCAACTGAGCCACCCAGGTACCCCTTTCTCTTCAAACTTCTGACCACAAATTTTAGTACTTATAGTGAACCCTGCCTTCTTCAATTATTACTGTGGTGTCTAATGTTGATTTTCTATTTTTGTCATTCCTTCTATATTATCCACTGGGAATTTTCTCTAAGAGGGAACTGTGCCATGTTCCCAGTATGTATTTATCTTTAAATATATGTACTCACAGTTATTTGATTCTATGGCTTACAACTTGATATTATTATTATTTTTGTTCTAATTGTACCAGTTTATCCACTGAGAACTCTTTCAGAATGCCTTATCTGCCCTTTTACATGCACATATACCTAAGCTTATGTCTAACTCTATGTCTACATCTACTTCTGCATTTACATCTATGTCTTTATATATATCTATATCCGCATCAGCATTTCTCTACTTTCTAGCACTATAAGTTTCTCTAGATTCAACTTGATTTTTCCTGCCCCAGCCCTAGAATCAATGATTTCTTCAAGGAGTTTTTGCCTCTTTACTTGGAGAATGGCATTTAGAGATCAAAATCAGTGCTCCCTGCTAAATGTGTTCATTGTTATAAGCATGTCATTATTTCTGGGGTCTCTCAATACAAACGACCTAGGAAATATAACTCTATAATATATATACATAGTATAATGTATGGGTAGATAAATCAATAGAGAAATGAGTTCTTACATAGAATACTAAATAACTTATTTCTTCAACAATTAAAAATTGTGTTCTAATTACCTACAATGTACTTACTTATTTGTTAAAACTAGTAGACAAATAAAAGTTTTAGAATTGTAATCTATACACCTGTGAAAAAATTACTAAATATTATTTATAGACTACAGTATCTGTGTACAGGTTTTTTGTCTTTAGTCTTACAGTAAAAGACTAAATACCTAGCCAAAATACTGTTTTCCAAAGTCACATAGATTAGTTCTTTTCAGGGCACCTGGGTGGCTCAGTCGTTAAGCGTCTGCCTTCGGCTCAGGTCATGACCCCAGGGTCCTGGGATGGAGCCCTAGATTAGGCTACCAGCTCAGGAGGGAGTCTGCTTCTCCCTCTGCCCTTTCCCCACACTCTCTCAAATAAATAAATAAAATATTTTTTAAAAAAGATTAGTTCTTTTCTTCAATATAGTTGATAATTTGAAATATAATTTGTAACTGTATTCTACTTTCAGTTCTTCTCTCTGTCTGGATTGCATTATCTCTAGGTTGAATTCATAGGGGAAGGCCTAATCCCCAACGCATCTGTCTTTAAATAGGGTCTTTAAGGAGGTAATTAAGGTTAAATAAGATCTAAGATTGGGACCCTAATCAATAGGAGCAGTGCCCTTATAAGAAGAGGAAGAGATAGTGGCAGTGTGCTTGCCCAGAGAATAAGGCCATGTAGAGACACAGCAAATCGGTGGCTGTCTGCAAGCCAAGAAGAGAGGCCTCAGGAGAAACCACGCTCAAAGTAAATTTGAAGATTATAAACCCCTGGAGAACAAAACAAATAACAGAAATACTTGGGTTTACCATTATATTGTGATTGAGTTTATATTCAACTAGCTGGAAGGGAAGACTCCAGACTCCAAAATAATTCATATCAACCCTACTAGATGGAAGGAAGGAAGGAAGGAAGGAAGGAAGGAAGGAAGGAAGGAAGGAAGGAAGGAAGGAAGGAAGGAGGGAAGGAAGGAGGGAAGGAAGGAGGGAAGGAAGGGAAAACCAGAAATTTTAAGTATGGTCTTTGCTGTTATATGCAGAAAACAAAAATGACTGGATTCCATCCTGCTTTCCTAGAACTCAATGGAGAATACATAAAATAGAGATAGATTGTATAAGAATTTGGCATCTAGAAAAAGCAAGCTAAAACCTAAAAGGGATAAATAAGAAAAAGAAAGCACAAGAGAAAAACAGAGGGGTCAGGAAGCTCAAGACATCCTAATCGGGATCACCTTCCCCTAGAAGGCGAACCTGCCGTTTCAGGAAGATAGGTCAGTCATTCTCCATTTCATCTTTACAGAACCAAGAGCTGGAGGGCAGAGGGTGGGAAATCATTCCCTAGTTGCTGAAATGACAAGACTCCAGAGCTCTCAAAACCTTGGATGAAAGTAAAAGAACCTTCAGTGCACGAGGTCACCCCTACTAGTAACATCCTAAGAGTTTCTAAACCTGAACGTGTATCAGTCTAGAGAACCTTCTTTGGGGAAATATATATATATATATATATCTCCAAAACGAAACAGACACGCAGACTTACTTGACCATGTTCCAAATCGAGGTCCCAGCCGCATTCTAAGTCTCCTTCTCATTCTCAATAGAGCCGGCACCATAGATCCTGGTAAAGATCACAGCCCAGGAGGTGGTCTAGCTCAGGAACGTGGCCATTTCTCAAAGAATTCCACCAGACAAACCTCTCCTCCACCAAGACCTAACAGGAGTACATCTCCAATGAGACGAAAAGATGCTCATCTACACCCTTGTCTGGAAGCAGCATGCCGTCCTCGTTTTACGTCACCACCAAAGAAACCTCTAAGGAGAATGACCAGTCTAACGAGTAAAACTAGCAGGTTATCTTGTGCAAGTCGTCCAAGAAGGTGCCTGCTGTAACCTCCAGCAACTCCCCTGCCAAAAACGTGTCCCTCAACACTGTACCATCCAACCGCACAAGAAAAAGACGGCTCTCCAGAGAGAAGTAAAATGATAAAACTTAAAAGGCGCTGAGAAAAGACAGGCTCACCAGCACCCAAACCTAGAAAAGTAGTTATTGAAACCAAAGAAAAGATAAAGCGGCAGTCTATGAGCAGCAGATTCGGTACAAGACGAAAATAATGGCCAACAAAACCAGCAGTCTTTATATGACTGTGGCTCTTTCTCTCAGCAAATTGTGACTCAAGAGGTCCTATATGAATTATAGAGAGGTAGGCAGGCTGCAGACACATTCCCCTTCCAGGGTGCCTATCCTCGAAAGTGCCAGAAAGAGACTTCCCTTGTTACAGAGAAGAAGTTGCGACCACTGCCCATCAGAGGGCGACCTATTTTATTATTTTATTTTATTTTAAAGATTTTATTTATTTATTTGTCAGAGAGAGAGCACAAGCAGGGAGAACAGTAGGTAGAGGGAGAAGCAAGCTCCCCGCTGAGCAAGGAGCCCTATGAGGACTCAATCCCAGTATTCTGGGATCATTTACCTGGCCCAAGGCAGAGGCTTATGGACTGAGCGACCTCTTTTAACACCTCCTCTACTTCTTCCCCTTTCCCGCCTTTCTCCTTCTTCTTCCCCTTCTTCTCCCTGTCCCTGTTCTCCTTTCCCACATCTGCGCTCACAATCCCCCAAAAGGCACTCATTCTAGAACGCAGAGGAGATAGTCTCCTTCTCCACCTCCAAAGAGGAAAAACTGCCCCCACCCAGCCTCCTAAATGTAAACATCACCATCCAAACCGCAGCAATGCAGAGGCACCCATTCTTCGCAAAGAAGCTTCCCAGTCACCGAGAAACATTTGCCTTCATTATCAGAAAAGCATAAGAAAGGGTCTCCCCTGAGTCCATTTATCCCAGAAGCACCATCACTACAACCAACCAAACAACATTTGCCCTCACCACCACCTGGAGCTCCTCAGGTCCACCATAAGCCCCCCTTCACCCCTTCTTCCTCACTCACCACCACAACATACCACATAGAAAGCAGTCCACATCTTCAAGTCTCAGGGCCAAGACTCCAGAAATCCAAAAGGTGAACAAAACAAAACAAAACTAGGTAGCATCAACATGACCCCAGTTTATAAGAAGGGTATCAAGCTCCAGATCTCTCTCAGGATCTCATGATCTGCAGCAACCTCTATCCCTGATGTCACCCAGTAACACAATGGGGAAAAGACTGTGGCTTATTCTCTGCAATCTTATCAGCACTGGGAATTCAAGAGGCAGAACCAGAGCCAGAAGGAACATTGAAAGCGAAGCAGAGGGCAACCTTGATGTAAAAAATGCACTGAGATCATTGGGGAGAAATGACAGATTCCCCACATATGGAAAATACTTGGTATGATATAAATTTTATTTCATTTGTACAGCATGGATTTACAATGCAAAAGGTGTTCATAGCATATTACTGGCATTTATTGATAGCTGAAAAATTCATTTAGAGTGAAATATTTTAAGCCCAAAATTTCTTTTCATTAAAAGGGGTTTATATATGGTTGGCATTTTGTTTCCTTTAGCCCATGGCTATTCCCAGAGGATTTTTTTCTATTTATTTACTTTACCTCATTTGAGTCCTAATGCCCTTTTAAGTTATGATGATTCTGACCCTTTCAGCTTGTAATCTTTACCAGAAATTTGACTACTGTTGAACAAAGAACAACATGTGAACAAAATGAGCACAACAATCGACAATATTGCAAATGAATATTTTAATGCCTCAGTGTTTACTGTTTATTTACCTAAGTAGTCAAAATATAACACCTATGCTATACAAACTTCTCCAGAAAATAGAAGATGAAGAAATACTTCCCAACTGATTTTAAGAGACCAGCATTATTTTAATACCAAAATATTTCTGGTAATATCTTTCTGAAATTGAAATTATAGACCCGTAGCCCTTATAAACACTACATCTTGGTGTGATGTTTTCTTTAATGGAAGGTTTTTAACTACGAATGAAATTTGTTTGATATAGAACTATTAATTATTAGTTTCCTCTTGAGTGATTGGCATTGATGTAAATATATATTTTAAAGTTTAATAAGTGATTACCACATTGTTTTTCAATAAGGCCATTATAATTCACTTTTTCAAAAGCAATGTATAAGAATATTGTTTTCCCTGCAATGCTAAAAAAAGTCGTAGTAATCACAATTTTTAATATTTACTAAACTGATATTGTAAAGCATCATCTCATTGTTATTTTACTTTACGTGACTAGCTATAGTACTTGTGACTACTTACATTTATTGCTATTTTGAATTTACTGTTTTACAATTTGGTTAATCATCTTTGCAAAATTTTCTGTTATGCATATTTATGTTGCCAATGACATAAATCACAGGCTTTATTTCCTATGTACATACATTTAATTATAGTTATCTCCTATATATATTTGTTTGTGTAGATCTGAGAAAATTGTGGATTGTGATATATAAATCTCATTGAGCAGGAATCAGCATATTGACCAAATCTGGCCTATCTTTTATTTTTATACATAAAGTTTACTGAGCTGCATCACATTCATTTCTTTATGTATTATCTATAGCTGATTTTGCACTACAACAACAGAATTGAGTGGAGCTGAATATTCACAACAGGAACTGTATGGACCAAAACACCTAAAATAATTACTCTGTGGTCCTATACTGACTCCTGTCATAGACCATAGGTAACGGGATTTAGAACTAAAAGGAAATAAAATATATATTTCATTTTTTATTTGCAAATAAGGAGACAGAATTAAAGCATAAAATAATTGACCTAATTGACTGTATCTAGTTACTCTAACCCAAGATGAGAACTCTAGCCTCTTGATTTTCATTTTCATCATTTCTGTACCTGTATGTATTTTTCAAAATCTGTAATTATAGACAATTACTATGTAAACATTAAAGAAAATCAATTTTTGGCAAAAGAAATACTCAGCAGACTGCAAAGATTTTACCATAACAGTATCTTGCCTGAATCACAAATGGTGAGTTTAAAAGATTGATTATTAAGTTCTTTAAAAATACATGATGAATATGAATACCTTATATAGAAACTATTAATTTAAGAATAGAATCAATATCTAAAACAATACTAATTGTTGGTGAAGGTTTAAAGGACTTTCCACTATAGTGCTTGACATTACTTACAATTATTTTTTAAATATAACTCATGTAGCATAAAGAATTAGAGATAATATGATATTAATAACATAGATAATGTAACAAAAAATAGTATAGTTAAAGAATGTCAGGAAATGACATCACACCTTTGTCCTTATCATTCTTCAAGGATTCTACTACTAATTCTTTTGTTTCCATGGTGAACTTTGTATAATAAGCAGTTTTTAGTTACCTTCTTTTACTTAAGTATAATTGAATATATATGTATTAGTTTACTAGGACTGTCATAACAAATACCATAAATTGGGTGACTTAAATAACAAAAATTTGCTTTCTCATAGTTTTGGAAGCTAGGTCCAAGATCAAGGTGTCATCAGGATTGATTCGTTAGGAGGGCATTCTCCTAGACTTGTAGATAGCCATCACCTTTTGTATTCACAGTCTTTTCTCCATGTGTCCGCATGTCTGTATCCAACTACTCTCTTCCCATATGGATATCAGTTATAATGGATTAAGGCCCTCCCTTAATACCATAGGGCCCATTCATTTTACCTTAGTTATAGCTTTAAAAACCCTGTATCCAAATACAGTCACATTCTCTGGTACTGGGGGTTAGGACTTCGACATACGAATTTCAAGGTGACACAATTCTGCCCAAAACAATATATGACCCCTAGTGTTCCACATTATTCAATGCCATATTGGGACTATTTAAACTGTGTATTCATGAGAGGGATTGCAAAATCTACATGCAAAAGTCTGAAGAACAAAGAACTATTTACCAATAAAGTCTGTACCAGAGCAACAATATTTTCAGTTCTTAGAGATTAGTTTTTCTCCCTAGGCTATGAAACAAGTATCTATGCCCTTACATGGCAAAGCTTTCCCAAGGAAGAAGTGATATTAAATTGTGGACCTAGTGGTAAATTCTCAGCAGGAACAATTCAGATGATGGTTTACTGCAAGTTGTTGATTTAACTTGTGCTAGATTCAAACATAAAGGTCATTTAGATACATTAAATATTTACATGATATGGCATGAAGCTAAGAAAATATATAACTAAAAGGATGTTTCACAGAGGTAAACTTTAGGATATGAAGAAAAAAATGGCACTGTAAAAAAATTAAAAAGAAGCTAAGGTGAGCAAGCTAAGATCTACATGTGTAATTAAGTTGTGCATTCTGAGTTCTGTTTATAGTAAAGTGATCTATTGGACAAAATATTGTTGTTGTTTTTTTTTTTTTTTGGTCTGGTAAGTAATCCTTAAAATGATTGTTGGATTTGGGGCTGCTAGTTCTAAAGTGATCAGTTCTTTCTGCATGATTTTTTACTCTTTTCTTATTTCAAATTTTGTCTTAGTATTTTTTCCATGAATTTAAAGCTACCATGACATAATCTGTCACTAAAATCCACACAGAAAAGAAAAAAATAAAGATAATCATATTTATTCAAATGCAAAAGGAAACTCTTAATTTCATAGGCCTAAGATTACCTGTATATATGTAATTTCAGATCTATTGTGATTTACAACGTTTGTGTTCTAATGTTCTTATCAGTATCTCTTCAGTTGCTCAGTTTATTTCCATCAGTCATTGATTTTGCTGACTTTGTTATGATATACCCTCATAAAGAGTTCTTTCTACATAGGCAACATATTATCTAATAATTAACATTAATAATAATAATAAACAGCATCTAAATTTTTGTGACAGTAACTATTGTTTCTATATTTAAACCACAGAAGTTTTCCAGATTTTCAAATGACACATTTGACAGTTATAATTATAATCATTAAAAAATGAAATGAGATTCACCATACAAAACCATCAATACATCTGCTGAAAGCCCAGTGTCACACACGTGAAAAGTCAACGGATCTACATTTTTGAGGATTCCTGTAGAGTTCCCTTTTAAGATCACTATTCATCATGTATAACTGTTTTTCTTTTATAAACTGGGAAACAAAAGGGGTGAAATGATTTATTTGTATAGACATAATTCCCAGGTCATTTGACTTCTTTTATATTTGTATTGCATGATACCAAACAACCTATTAAATCGCTATTCTAAGACGCATATCTTCAAATTATTATTTTGTAATTATGCTGTCATTATTTAGACAATAGAAAAGTATTCCAGTGGGCGCCTGGGTGGCTCAGTTGGTTAAGCGACTGCCTTCGGCTCAGGTCATGATCCTGGAGTCCCGGGATCGAGTCCCGCATCGGGCTCCCTGCTCAGCAGGGAGTCTGCTACTCCCTCTGACCCTCTTCCCTCTCGTGCTCTCTATCTCTCATTCTCTCTCTCTCAAATAAATAAAATCTTTAAAAAAAAAAAAAAGAAAGTATTTAAAAAAAAAAAGAAAAGTATTCCAGTATGTACAAAATGAACAGCTAAGTTTGTTTAAAGCCAAAACTCACTTATATAGAATTTCTGAGGTTCAACAAAATTTTGTATTAAATTTGGTGAAAATAACACACACATTTTTTTTTTATTTTTAATCTCATTTAGCTAGAACAGCCCAAAACTATTCAGGTATAAAAGAATTAAATGTTTTATAATGGTGCAGTATATAATGCAACATTGATGTGTATATATTTTTGACTGATTGCTGTTATAAGCCTTTATTTAATAGGAAATAAATTGAAAATGAAATGTTCATGAATGACTCTCATTAATGATACTCCTTATAAAGTTTCAGAGCTTGTGGCTACTGTATTAGGTTCATTTCAAAAAAAAAAAAAGAAAAAGCTTAAATCCCTGCAGGTATCTGTAGCATTCAGAATCTTTGTTTTGTATGAAAAGGCATATCTGAGTACAGACAATAATCTTTTCAAGTGTTAGGTTGCTGTGAGCATTTGTTCCTTCTGAAGATCAACTGCCTTGAGCTGCAAAGAAATCACAACCTTCAATCCTCCTGCTAATAAGAAAATCCAAAATGGCAGAAGAGATTTTGTAGTTTCTAAGATAACCCATGAAGACCTTAACTGCTTGAAAATTCATCCTATATAGGGCAATATATGGAATTGCCAAAGAAAAAAACACAACCAATTAAAAAAACCAACTCCTAAACACTATTCAAAATGGAAAGTAATATAAAAGTGAAGAAAAAGCATGATAATCTTATTTTCAAATTAAATAAATATTATAATATTATCTGGTTTTTATAATATCAGATTTAAGCACATTTCTAATAAACTAAAGTTTTCATGTAATAAGTTTTTTTCATTTGGCTTTCAAAGAGAGTTTAGCACTTCACTGCACAATATATCTGGAAAGAATCATTATTGTTTTGTGAAGAATCATTATTTTATGATAATAATAAATTACATAATTTTAAAAAATTTTGTATGTATACCACACAACAATCTAACTTATATTCATACCTCAATGCATACAGAATGTCTAGATAATTATTACTAAAATGCTAATGACAATAATGTAACTTAACCTTTTGTGTTTGTATTTTTGAAAATTGATGTTTGGTTTATCATATTGATGTTTTTACAAAACAAATAAGAAAAAATCTATTATATAACAATTCCTAAATATAGACCTCCAACCCTGATATATTTCTGAACTTCAGACTCATAAACTCTTCTGTATATTGTATATTTATGTTGACAAATGTAATGGGCAATTTAAACTTAACATTATGACACAGAACTCTTGAATTTACCATCAAACTTTTTCTCTCACAATATCCTCCATCTTAGGAAGTGGCAACTTTTATTTTCTAGTCTCTTGGGACAAATATCTTGCAATCATTCTTAATTCTTCTTATAATAAACACCCCAAATTCATACCTTGACAAAATCTTGTTAACTTTAATTTTGAAAGATAGCCAAAGTCACTACTTTTCCCCACTTAATACTGCTGTCTTAGTCTAAGCCATCATTACCTCTTGTTTAAATGACCTTACTGGTCTCCATGTTCTTACCTTGTTCTCTCAAGTTCTATAGCCAACAATGCAGGCAGAGAGAACCTTTTATAATTTAGGTATGTTTTTGGCATCTTCTATTCAAAATCATCCGAAATGGTTTCTAATATTTAGCAGCATAAAATTCCAAATCCTTTTCCTAGTACTGCAGAGGCTACAATTTTTGCCCATTCTGCTCTTTCCTCATTAAAGAATTCTGATTTTATTTAAAGTTATACTGTAATTATCCCTAAAACTTTATTTCCCATCATGCCTTACAGAGAGGGGTAAGATAGAGACCAGAAAAATGTGAATGGACATTTTACAGTAGTTTCAGGAATGTTCCTACAATGGTGGCGGGTTCAGTTGGCATTCCTTTTTTTTTTTTTTTTTTTTGTCTTTGGTCTTTCCTCATTCCAGTGTTGTAGAACGTAAGTATGTTGTTGTTTAAACTGGGCAGCTATCCTATAAGAATAGAAACCATGCTCTATGGATGGTATAGAAGATAGCTAGAATGGCTCTACATTTTTCATGAAAAACTGGATCCATCATAAAAGACCTGGACCTCTTGTAATGTAATAAAGTTTTTAAAATACATATTTAAAAATGAATTAAATTGGTATTTGAGTTTTCTATTACATGTAGCTGAACTTAGTCTTTATTAGACACATATGATTTTCGAAGCCCTAGATTTATATGTCCCTAATACCCTAGATAATAACAGTATTAGTTTGCTAGGGCTACTGTAATGGAGTACCACATCTGGGTAGCTTAAAACAACAGAAACTTATTGTCTCACAGTTTCGGAGTATAGAAGACTAAAATCAAGGTGTCTACAACATCACGCTTCCTCTGAGACTGGGTAGAATCCTTCCTTGCCACTTACTGGCTTCTAGGTATAGCCAGTAATTGTTAACATTTCTTGGCTTGCAGCTTCATCAGTCTAATATCTGCTTCCTTCATCACATGGCTTTCTTCATATACTGTCTTCCTTTTGTAAATGTCTGTCTATATCCAAATTTCTTTTTTTTTATAAAAACACCAATCATATTGGATCAGGACATCCTAACTTCATCTTAACTTGATCATCTGCAAGTAAGATAACTTCCAAGTAAGATCACATCACAGATTGTGAGTGTGAGGACTTCAACATATCTTTTGGGGGGCGTCACAATTCAATCCTTAACACTGCCCCTAGTGATTTTTTTTTTTACCTGATCTTTGTACTAATACAGCATAATGGCATTCTTTGTTGAATATTCTAAGTGTGCCCTTGCCTTGGAGTTTTGGAGTAGTGGGTAGAATTGTAACCCCCCAAAAGACGATGACTACCCTCTAATTCTTGGAACCTGTGATATGACCTTATTTGGAAAAAGAGTCTTTGGTGGTGTAATGAAATTAAGGATAAGATAAATGAAGATGAGATGATCCTAGAATATCTGGATGGGCCCTAAAGCTAATGAAAGTGCTCATAAAAGTGCTCTTGGGGTGCCTGGGTGGCACAGCCAGTTGAGCGTCCAAATCTTGGTCTTGGCTTGGGTGGTGATCTCAGGGTTATGAGATCGAGTCCTGCATAGGGCTCCATGCTCAGTGTGGAGTCTGTGTGGGATTCTCTCTCCCTCTCCCTCTGCCCCTCCCGCTCATGCGCGCTCTCTCTCTCTTTCTCAAATAAATCTTAAAAATAAAAAAGGAGTGCTCTTACATGAGGAGAAAACAGAAAAGGCAAAGATCAGACGAGGGAAGAGATTAGAATTATGCCACAAGCCAAGGAATACCTGGTGCCACCAGAAGCTAGAAAGGGCAAAAGATTCTCCACTATTGCCTCCACAGGAAGTGTGACCCAACTTGATCTCTGATTTCTGGCCTCTAAAACTAGGAGATAAGACCTGAAACCATAAAAATCCTAGATGAGAACACAAGCGGTAACCTCTTTGACATCAGCCATAGCAAATTCTTTCTAGATATGTCTCCTGAGGCAAGGAAAACAAAAGCAAAAATAAACTATTGGGACTTAATCAAAATAAAAAGCTTCTGCACAACAAAGAAAACAAATAACAAAACTAAAAGTCAACCTAAGGAATGGGAGAAGATATTTGCCAATCACACATCTAATAAAGGGTTAGTATCCAAAATATATAAAGAACTTATCAAATTCAGCACCCCTGAAAATGAAAAATCCAAGTAAAAAAGGGCAGGGGACTGAACAGACATTTCTCCAAAGACATCCAGATGGCCAATAGATACATGAAAAGATCAATATCACTGATCATTAGGGAAATACAATTCAAAACTACAATAAGTTATCACCTCATGCCTGTCAGAATGGCAAAAATCAACAACGTAAGAAACAACAGGTTTTGACGAGGATGTGAAAAAGGGGAACCCTCTTGCACTCTTGGAGGCAATGCAAACTGATGCAGCCACTCTGGAAAACAGCATGGAGTTTCCTCTAAAAGTTAAAAATAGACCTTATAAGCCAGCAATTGCACTACTAGGTATTTACCCAAAGAATACAAAAATACTAATTCAAAGAGATACATATACCACAATGTTTATAATTATCTATATTTAGAATCTATAATTATCTATGATAGTCAAACCATGGAAACAGCCCAAGTGTCTATCACCTGATGAATAGGTAAAGAAGATAAGATATATATATGTATATACAGTGGAATACACACACACACACACACACACACACACACACACACACACACACAGTGGAATATTCCTGAGCCATAGAAAAGAATGAAATCTTGTCATTTACAAATGACATGGATGGAACTAGAGAGTATTATGCTAAGGGAAATAAGTCAGTCAGATAAAGACAAATGCCATATGATTTCACTCATATGTGGTATTTAAGAAACAAAACAAATGAACAAAAGGGAAAAAGGGAGGGTGGCAAATGAAGAAACAGACTCTTAACTATAGAGAACAAACTGATGGTTACCGAGGGGAGGTGGTGGGGGGATGAGTTAAATGGGTGATGGGGATTAAGGAGAGCATTTGTGAAGATCACCTGGTGTTTTATGGAAGTGGTGAATCACTATATTGTACACCTGAAACTAATTTTACACTGTATACTAACTAACTGGAACTTAAACAAAAACTTAAAGAAAAAACAAAAGTATGAGATAATAAATTTCTGTTGTTTGAAGTCATCCAGTTTGTATGAATTCATTACGGCAGCCTCAGGAAACTAATACAGAATCTTTGCATAAGCTCATCCTTCTTCCTCGAATAATATTTCTTACGTATTTGCTACAAATTTTCTTACATATTTGCTACATATTTTGTTACAAATTTTGCTTTCAGGTCTCAGAGGTGTTTTTTTTTTAACCATAGTTTTCATCATCTCATATCTCTCACATATCTCTTTGCTATTTTGTGACTGCTTCTCTCACTAAAATAGAGGAGTCCTGAGAACTGAGACTTCATTATCATCAGCTCTTAGGAGTTGTCTACGTCAGAGTAGACACACAACAAATACTTGATTGATCTAATGTAACTAGTTAGGAACTAGTAAGTATTGATTAAACTAGTGAACAAAACTGAAAACAATAAATTGACTTCTACATTTTGTGCTTTTATTTAATCTCATTTAATCAATAGGAAAAGCAAGTCATGAGTTTCATAATTACATCTTGGTTTATCCTTTATGATGTTAGGGAATGGTATCAACAATGTGGAATGGATAGGAAGATAAGATCACTACAATTTACTTATATATTTTCTTACATATTTTCAAGTAAATTTATAATTTACTTATATATTTTCACTTTCCAAGCAGCAGTCTCTTCAATTCACTGTTTAGAAGAAAGAAATACTGAATTCAGGAAAACATATTCTTTTGAAAATATAGAGCATATAAATTTTATATACAAAATAAACTATTAAGCTTGTGAAACATCAGATATTTATTTTTACATTAAATAGCTACACAAAAATAGTTATTTATTTATTTTTACACTAAATAGCTACACAAAAATAAAGTTATTCATGTCAATGCCATGTTGCTCACAATTTATATATATATATAGTGAGCAATATATATATATATATATCCTTTCATTTGTAGTCTCACCGATTTGCCAGCTGAGTCCTGATACTAGGAAGGGCCTTGAGACAGGACTCAGCAAAGTATGGATATGCAGAGAAAAAGTACAGAGAAAAGAGAATTGTTGGCCAAGAAGCTTTTGGAATCGTGAAAATAGCATCGGTGGAAGAATCTTTTGAAAAAATAACAAATAAACATTGAGTGGTCACATGCATCTTTGGCAAGTGTATAATACAATAATACAATAATACAATAAAAGGCTAAGATGCCTGGGGCCCCTAGGTGGCTGAGTTGGTTAAGCATCTGCCTTTGGCCCAGGTCATGATCTTGTGGTCCTGGGATGGAGCCCCTTGGCACGCTCCTGGCTCGGCAGGGAGTCTGCTTCTCCCTCTCCCTCTGTCCCTCCCTACTGCTCATGCTCTCTCTCTCAAAAAAATAAATGTAATTTAAAAAAAAAGGCTAAGATGCCTATTAACATAGAGATGGAACTCTAAAAAGAAATAAATATCCTATAAAAACTATGGTAATAAGTGTCCTTATAGTTTAATTAATCAATAATAACATCGTCTATGTCTTTTATTCTATCCTATGCATTATACCTTCTTTAATAATTACAATTTAAATCAGAAAAGTTGATATTATATTAGCTTATCAAATTTTTGTGGGACTTGAAAAAATTTAAGTGGTAAGGAGAAAGTCTATAATATTACCCTCTACTTCTAGTAATATGTGAACTGTATGTTTACTAAAAATGTGCTATTTAACTTAAAAAATTGCATATAAGCAATTAAAATTAGATTTTACAGTGTCAAAATATAGCCAGCTTCAAGAGGTTCTCAAAGCCTCTTCTTTGCTTAAAAAAAAAAAAAAGGTTGTTTTTTGAAATGTTCATGTATAGATTCCACAAAAACGCTATTTTTTTTTTTTAAGATTTTATTTTAAGTAATCTATATACCCAACGTGAGGATCAAACTTGCAACCCGGACATCAGGAGTCATGATCTATGGACTAAGCCAGGCAGATGGCCCCAAATACCCTACTTTTTTTTAAAGATTTTATTTATTTATTTGACAGAGAGAGAGTGCATGCCCTAGAGCAAGGAGGAGTGGCAGGCAGAGGGAGAGGGAGAAGCAGGCTCCCTGCTAAGCAGGGAGCCCAATGCAGCCTGGATCCCAGGACCCCAGGATCATGACCTAAGCCGAAGTCAGACACTTAACTAACTGAGCGATCCAGGCACCCCTCCAAATAACCTTATTAAAAAATCATTTAAAAATAAATGTTTTATAAGGTTGTGTGTATGTGTGTGTCTACATGCTATGAGAGCTTTGGGGAACAGTGACTGTTCATTTGTTAAAATATTTTAAGAGTGATTTTAATATCCAAAATTTACTCATTATTTTTTTTATTATGTTATGTTAATCACCGTACATTGCATCATTAGTTTTTTTTTTTAAAGATTTTATTTATTTATTTGAGAGAGAGAGAGAATGAGAGATAGAAAGCATGAGAGGGAAGAGGGTCAGAGGGAGAAGCAGTCTCCCTGCTGAGCAGGAAGCCCGATGTGGGACTCGATCCCGGGACTCCAGGATCATGACCTGAGCCGAAGGCAGTCGCTTAACCAACTGAGCCACCCAGGCGCCCGCATCATTAGTTTTTGATGTAGTGTTCCATGATTCATTGTTTGCGTATAACACCCAGTGCTCCATTCAGTACATGCCCTCTTTAATACCCATCACCAGGCTAACCCATCTCCCCACCCCCCTCCCCTCTAGAACCCTCAGTTTGTTTCTCAGAGTCCATAGTCTCTCATGGTTCATCTCCCCCTCTGATTTCCCCCCCTTCATTTTTCCCTTCCTACTATCTTCTTCTTTTTTTAACATATAATGTATTATTTGTTTCAGAGGTACAGGTCTGTGATTCAACAGTCCAGCGCTCACCATTTACTCATTATTTTAATATATATTTTTACCATATCTATACCAGTCCAAGAAGAATATTTACGGGTAAGTGTTTATCTTTCTAAAAATAAGGTTCTGTGAAGTATAAGAAAATAAACAGTGATATAATAATTTATCATGCAAAAAGAAAACTTGCCATTTAAAGTAAAACATTTATAATTTTAAAAGTATATCTTAATATAGATTAATTAGAATCTTATATTAATTTTTCTTTAAAGTAAAGAACTGGTGTATACAAGCGGTCTTCCTAGAAGCTTAAATATATCATTAGGGCTCTCTATTATGGAGATAGATAAATAGATATATTCTGTACACATTTATGCACAAAAGCATACATAAATGTACCCACACATTGGAGCCTTTTTTTCCCCTCATTCTCATTCATTTTAAAATAGAAACTAGAATAATTTAGAGTGAATTAGTACATACCATCAGGGACAACACCAAAGGCCCGAGTGTTTTCATGTCTGCTGTATGGGAGCCAGAGCTATTCAGTTTTGCTTCAAGCTTCTTCCATAAAAATAACCCAAGAGACTGCATTCTCATACCACTTGGGGGTACCTCTGATGGTACATATTAATTTATATTGGCAGGAAGTGTTGAAAGTCAGCCATTTGCCATCATTCCAAGTACAAATTGTACTACTACAGATGTTGCAGCAGTAGGTAGGTACAGAAAAGTAGAAACTATGAAAAATAAAAGTGAATTACTATTAATTTCTTAGAGTTTGTATGTAAATAATTGGAGGCCGATAAAATTTTCAAACTGAGAGTCTAATTTCAAAGTCTGATTTGAGCAAATTCACCTATATATAAATACAATAAATTAAGATTTACGCTAGTGCAGACATATATGTTTAAAATTTGGATCTACAAACTAACTGGCAAAGAAAAATATGCCTATTCAAAAAGTAGACTGTTGCTTCTGAAGAAACTTTACTTGTTCAAGAATTCTCAATCTATCTGCATGAAGGTATATAAAACCATTAATATATTTTCAGTATTATTGGCAAGAATCCCATAAGCTATCATTTCCATTCAATAGTTTACAGTTAAATGGTTTAAAATATGAATTTAGTGGGGGCGAAAGGAGGAAAAAAATGAGAAAAATGAGAAAAAAAGGAGGAAAGAAATGACCTGGATTGCTCACACAAAGATATCATTTTAATAGAGTTTTTAAAAGCATTTTATTCAATCTTAATATCCCAAATTTGAAAGATAATTAATCTATTGCAACTATTCATACCTCCTCATAACCCAGTTTAAGCCAGTTCCCATAAGAAATATTAACTCTCATTATTATTGAAAAATGCGTGTCTTTAAATTAACCCATTGATTTGCTAATTACACTCTCTACTATGGAAAATTCTGTTAGCTTCACTAAAGAACAGAGGAAAATAATAGGGTGCACTTTGAAATCAGATTTTTAATGCATTGAAATAATGATTATATTTGTAAGTTATATTTGTGATTTAAATATTATCTTTGTGTCATTGAATATAAATGATAGAATATTAGATATATTGTTTATAGGAAAGAACAATGCAGGAAAGAACAATAGTCCTCAAAACAATCACCCTAAGAAGTTTTAAATCCATTGATATCCTTGTCATTTGTGGCCACTGTATTTCAGTGTATGGATTTTTTTTTTAATTAGCCTAAAGGTCTGACTCTATCAATTATTCTTCCTTTGATAGCAAATATGATTTTTGAAAGTGCAGATGCACTAATTGAATAAGTTTATGGTGAATAACAACATGTACACTCTTTGAGATAACAGTATTAAGGATGCAGTAAGAGTAGAGTTTAATCCTGACTATAAATAAAAATAATATGGCTTTAAAAAATTCACATAAACTTTCAGGTTTAGGTTCTTCTACAAAATGGACAATTTATATCAATTTACTTTGTTTTCAAAGCTGAATTTAAAATTATTACATTACTTATTGCATGTAAAATAGATCGTATTTATTTAAATATTATCAGATGGCAAAAAATGTTATGGCATATGAGAAAAGAAGAAAAGCAAAAGTTCCCTGAAATCTTTTTGTCTTGCAAAAACTAGTGTTAATAAATATATATCTATACATATGTATGTATAGATATAATACTAAAGAAAAAAGGAAGAGGGAGAAATTTTTAACAGAAGTAAATATTTTCATCTTTGGGCCAAGATGGAGTAACAAGAACCAGATTTACCATCCTAACTTAAGCAAATAGAAATCTAGGTAACATTTGAAAAACTGTTTTTAAACATTCGATAGCATAGAGCTGTGAATCCCTCACAGAAGTTGCCAAAAAAAAAAAAAAAAAAAGGATAAGTCCTGAGGAGGTGGAAATCCGAACTACCCTTATAATAATAGTTCATTGAAAAATAAGGCAGGAAAATCAGTAAGGACATAGAAGGCTAGAAAAATTTGTCCTAATTAACATTTATAGAACATTACAATCAACAGTGGTATAATACACATTTTTTTCCCAAGTGTAGATGGAATATTTACCAAGATAAACCATATTCTGGGCCATAAGTCAAGTCTCAATGGATGTAAAAGGAAAAATATCTGATGTATACTCTCTGAACACAACAGAATTAAAAAAGAAATTAATAATGGGAAATTACCTGGAAAATCCCCACATAGTGAAAATTAATCAACAAACTTCAAAATAATCCACACATTTAAGAGGAAATTCAAATGAAAGTTTGAGAATATTTTAAACTGAATGAGAAAACATGTTTAAATAATAAAATATGTGAGATACAGCGAAGAGAGTATCTAAGGTAAAATTTATTGCATTGATCACATTTATTAGAAAAGTGGAAAGTCTAAATTCAATGACTAAGTTTTCACCTTTAGAAATGAGAAAAAAAGCAAACTGAACACAAAGCAAGCAGAAAAAAGAAATTAATAATTATAAGAATTGAAATCAATGAAATAAAAAGCAGAGCAGAAAAATAAACCAGAAACTTCTTTTTCTTTTCTTTCTTTCTTTCTTTCTTTCTTTCTTTCTTTCTTTCTTTCTTTCTTTCTTTCTTTCTTTCTTTCTTTCTTTCTTTTTCTTTCTTCTTTCTTTCTTTCTTTCTTTCTTTCTTTCTTTCTTTCTTTTTCTTTCTTCTTTTTTTGAAACATCATTAAGATTGATTAAACTGTAGCCAGACTGATCAGGAAAAAAAAGACCAATGTTAGAAAAATGGGAACAACACTGCAGAAGCTGTAGGCATTACATGGGTAATAAGGGAATATGAATTATGACATTCATATGAATTATGAAAAACTTTATGGTAATAAACTCAACAAGTTAGATATAAATATATTATCTGAAAGATAAAACTATCATATAACAATGTATAGCAAAATAACAATGTAACAAACTCTGTAGAAGAAATTGATAATCTGGGTAGCCATATATCTACTTAAAAATTGAACTTATAGTTAAAAACATCCTACTTAACATTTAAGGAAAATTTGTGCAAATTCTTCCCAATCGATTGTTTTCCAGAAAATGAGAGGTGATAGCACCCCCTAATTCAGTTTTGTTTCTTTTTTTAAAAAAAATTTATTGATTTATTGATTTTAAGAGAGAGTGCACTCACCAGTTGGAGAGGCAGAGGGAGAGAATCTTCAGGCAGACTCCCCACTGAGCACAGAGCCCATCACAGGCTCAGTCTCACAGTTCATGAGATCATAACCTGAGCCGAAACCAAGATTCAGACACTTAACCAACTGAGCCAACCAGGCGCCCCTCCCCCCCCTTTTTTTTAGTTTCAATGAGTTACACATGACAGTACTCCCATATGCTTCTTTTTCTCTCCAGGTTTTTATTTAAATCCCAGTTATTAAGCATACAGTAAGACCTAAATGTGACACACTACACCATTAAAATGCTGAGGAGAACACAGGCAGTAACCTCTCTGACATCCACCGTAGTAACTTCTTACTAGATATGTTTCCTGAAGCAAAAAAAAAAAAGCAAAAAAAAAAAATGGGACTTCATTAAAATAAAACTTCTGTACAGCAAAGGAAAACTAAAAGAAAAATTAAAGAATGGGAGAAGATATTTGCAGATGTCATATCTGATATATCCAAAATATATAAAGAACTTAAAGTCAACACCACAAAAAATGAATAACTCAATTAAAAAATGAGCAGAAGACATGAGCAGACATTTCTCCAAAGAAGACATTCAGATAGCCAACAGACAAATGGAAAGATGTTCAACCTCCTAATTCATTTAATGAGGCCAACAGTGGTTTCAAAAACGGACATGACATTACAAGAAAAGAATAATATAGACAATTATCCCCTATGAATATAGACGCAAAGAACCTTAAATTTTCAACACATGGAATTTAGTGATTTATAAAAAGTATAGAATGTCTTGGCAAAACTGAGTTCATCCCAGAAATGCACAATTAGTTTAAAAATGAAAAATCAATGAATGAAATTTACAACATTAACATATCCAAAAAGAAGTACCATTCGAACATTTCTATAGATGCAGGAAAAGTATTTGAAAGAGTTTAACACCCATTCATGATGTAATTTTCAAAACTGAATGAAAATTCCTCAACCTGAAAAAGAATTTCTATAAAAAATGTGCAGCTGACATGTAAGACATTGAAAGCATGAAGGCTTTACCCAAATTTCAAAAGTAAGGCAAAAATATGTGTTTTCACTACTTTTAATTAACAATATACGTTATATCCTAGCCTGTGCAATAAGAACATAAACAAAAATCAATGGGATACTGGTTGGAAAGGAAAAAATAAAAGTGTTCATATTATTGGATGGTATAATTTATGTAGAAAAATTGAAGGAATCCACATGAAAACTCTGAGAATTAATAAGTAAGTTCAGCTAATTTGTAAAATGTACCAAAATCAAATTGTAGTTCTATATAATAACAAATAATTGGAAATTTAAGTCAAAGTATACTACTGTTTACAATTTTAAGATATTTAGGAACACATTTTTTCAAATTTATCAAAATATGTACAACTTTCATTAACTAAAAACTACAAAAATGTTGCTAGAAGAAATTAAAGACAATGTAAAAAATAAGGAGATACACCATATTAGGAATGAGAAAACCCCAAATTATTAAAAAGATAATTCTCAAAAAGTTGATCTCTAAATTGAATGCTATCCAAATGAAAACCCAGCAGGGTAGATTTTTAGGGGAGGGAGGAGGTAAAAATTGACAATCTGGTTCTCATATGTATATGGAAAATCACAAAAAGTAGAATAGCAACAATTTTTGCCATGGAAAACAAAGGTTTTAGGACTTTAGTGTCCTGATGTTAAGACTTCCTATAATGACAATGGGCTATTGACATCAGGATATACATATAGATTATTGAGTTAAAAATAGAAGCCCCAGAATAGATTTATCTGCATAGGGTTAATTAATTTTCAGTAGAAGAGCAAAGGAAATTCAATTAGGAAAAAATGGTCTTTTCCAAAAATGTTGTTGAAACAATTGAATATTCATATAAAAAAGGAATCATAAACTACTTAACACCATATACAACATTTAACTTAAAATGGATCAAAGCTATAAATATAAGAACTTACAGCTGAAAAAAACATAGGTGCTATTGACACAAGAACAGAAGTATCGATCTAAGGAACAGAATAGAGAAACCAAAAAATAGATCTAGCAATATGCAATTTAGTGTAAAATTTCAGAAATTATATAGAATGCTTAAAAATCAAGAGATGGTCAAAGATAAATGGAGATTGCTGCATTATCATAACTTAAAATAATTTGACTGAGAACTGAGACCACCTGCATTGACATAACTATTTGTTCCAAGATATTCTTACTTAGGAAGTTAAGTATCTTCAGTGTTTACTTCAGGAAATTCTTGCAAACCAGTTTCTACAGGTATACATTTTGCTCACCTGGGTAAATGGCTGTCTGATCAGAGCATCGGTATGTTCACTGATACAAGCAGTTCAGTTATCCGAGTAAGAGTTTGACCACTAAAAAGTGCTTCAATTTTGCCTTCCTGGGACAGACTTTGCCTAATCCCAATTAATTTCTAACAATGATAGACTCATCTTAAACCGCTCGTCACCAAATCCAAAAATTCTCTATACCCTTCTCTAACTCTTCCCTTTTGGCACACCAGAGAGAATGTCAAAATGATTTTCTTCATTGCTGCAGTAAATTGTTTGATCATCAGGCTTTATCTGTTGGTCATATAAAAGCAGACATCAAAGTAAAGCAAAGCTAACGTGATGGTATTAATATCAAGATCGAATTCTAAGTAAAAACCTTAAATAGGACAGAAAAAAAGCTGTATGTTGCTAAAACGTTTCTATCCACTGAAGAAATACTTAGTTGGAAAGTGTAGGAATATATTGAACAAAATATCATATTCATATAAGAAAATTAGGGGAAAGAGTTACATTGAAAGATTATACAACTTTTTTTTTAATTGGCAAGTCAATAAAATCAAAATAATAAAACTAAAGAGTATAGGAATAATAGAACTAAGGAGCTTTATCAAATAGGCATGTTGTATATATGTATCTGATGGCTACAAAACATGTTTTAAGAATCTTCATTTAACATTTTTATTAGTTGATTATGTAAACAATGAAAGAAACTCCCCTTATAAACCAAGAAAAATATACATAAGACAAGTTTACACCTCTGAAAAAAGTACAATAAGAATTGAATTTGACACACACAAAAAAATGCTAAAGTGAAATCACGAAAACATTTTAAGGATTCACTAAAAATTTGGTTTTGGGGGTGCATGGGTGTCTCAGTCAATTGAGTGTTAGACTTTTGATTTGGGCTCAGGCCATGATCTCAGGGTCTTGGAATCAAGCCCTTGCATGGGGCTCTGTGCTTGGCCAGGAGTCTGCTTCTCTCTCTCTCCCTCTCCCTCTCCCTCTCCTTCTGCCTCTGTCCCTGCTCCCTCTCTCAAATAGATAAATAAATCTTAAAAAAAAAAGGAATTTAGTTTTCATTCCTAGGGAAAATTAAATGTCACAATGGAGTCTTGGATAAATAAAAATAGAGCATTTCAAATTTTGTAGTATGTAGTCAAAACCAGAATAAAATACAATGTAATATAGTATAATGTAATACAATTCAATAAAATATAATAAAAATATAATTCCTGAATAGACATCATTGTGTTTATAAATTGAAAATTTAGTGAACTAAATTTTCAATAAAATGAAGCTATTAGGACTATATTCATAAACTATTAGTAATTAGTAAAGTAACTAGAAATTAACTAATACAGCATAAAAGTAATAGAATTGCTACATGAAACAAAGGGTTAGTCCTTTCAAATAGCAATTTAAAAAATGCCACATCTGACTCAGGAAAAAAGAAAGAACACAGCATTAAGAAGGAAAAGAGATTTAGTAACAAAGATACAGGAGAATTCTTAGAAAGACTCTAAGAGAATATATTAGAAGATATAAAAATGATTTTCTAGAAAAATTAAATTACCAACAGAAGGTATTAATGCTGGTAGGCCAAAAAGTTAAAATAAATTTACAAAACAAAGGAGCAAAGGGAAAAATTAAAAAGAGAGAGAGAGGTAAACCAAGATACAGACCCTTAACTATAGAGAATAAGCTGATGGTTACCAGAGGGGAA
Organism: Eumetopias jubatus; assembly: GCF_037043125.1. NCBI lineage: Eukaryota > Metazoa > Chordata > Mammalia > Carnivora > Otariidae > Eumetopias > Eumetopias jubatus. Next base: position 36,752,788 of record NW_028274807.1, read on the forward strand.
ATGGGTGAGGGGATGGGTGAAATAGGTGATGGGGATTAAGGAGTGCACTTGCTGATAAGCACCAGGAGTTGTATGGAAGTGTTGAATCACTATATTGTACCCCTGAAATTAACATTCACTATGTGTTAACTAATTGGAATTTAAATAAAAACTTAAAAAAATTATAACCAGTTATAAATAAATAATTAATTTAAAAAACCTGTAAGGCTTGTCAAAATTTAAGACTCTTAAGAAGGGCCATTCGTAAGGTTAGGTTATAAATTATTGAGCTGATCATGTGGAAAGGCATGAGAGAAAATTTTCTATGTAGTTCTTTAGCTTGTAAACCTGAGCTAAGGAAAAAAATCCTTCCCTGGATCTGGGCAGAATCCATGTTTCAGGCAAAATATCAGGCTCATTCATAAGGTGAGTTATATCAAAACTTCAACATAGCGACAACTTCAACAATTCCGACTTGTTTTAGCAAGTTCTTTCTAATTCATTTTATAAATGTAACTTTGATAAAAAGAATCATCATAATAAAACATTAATTCCTGTATTCCTCATAATGAGTTTTCATGGACTGTTGATTCCTTGGAAGGTGTGTGTATGGGGAGGGTGCAGGGGGGGAGAGAGGAAGAGAGAGGTTGATTTAAGATAAATGAATAATAAAGATTCCATGGCCAGGGGCATCTGGGTGGCTCAGCTGGTTAAGCATCCCTTCAATTTCCCCTTTACTTTGGCCTTTTATCTCCACGTACAAAGAAATGAAGTATCATTCAACTCTACTACCCTATGTCATCATCCTCTTTTTCATACCCGAACTCTTGCAAAGAATAATCCATGTATGCTTGCTTTCATTTACTTACCAGCCATTCATTCATTAACAACAAAGTTCCTACCTGTATTAACAGATAATAAAAACAGTTCTCTGCCTTTCCTCATTCATTATGTGAATAGTATAGGCTATGGGGCATACCAATAAAAATTCAAATCACAATTCTGGGACCTTGGATATGTTTGCCTTTACAATGTTTTGGTTTTGTGTATATAAAATTTCTTTATTTCATATAATTATTTGATAAAAATATATGTAGAAATGCTTCTGTAGAAAGTATGGCTAATGTTATTTTACTTTAATTACTCTTTATAGCTTCTGAACTTGCTTTTCAATGTAAACATTCTCTGCTAACATTTCACAATTCTGTTACTCTATGGTTTGGTTTTGTTTTTGATGATCTTAATCAGGATTATTCATTGAAAAATTAGGATTCTAGAATGTCAGGAGTTAGAACAAAGGCAGGGAGCCACTGAAACCTATAGGTGGCTATAAAAGGAACAAGAAGAATGCCTGAAGAGGGGTGGAGCTAAATTGTCGGGATCAGAATCCAGTGCTATAAGGTAAGGAAGTTATACAGATAGGCATGGTGGAAACAGTATCATGAAAAATAAACTAGAGAAATGTGGTCCACATGTATGCAAAATGTTTGGGTAATGCTGAACAAATCACAGGATACTTAAGTAGCATTTATCTCACGGGTAATTGTGACATGCAACTAAATATCCCAGTGGATATCATAAGGAAGAGCAACTATAGCTTAAGTTCAGGATGCCTTGGGAACCCAAAGAACAGACAAAATGTAAAACTTGAATATTTATGAAGAATTGCTTGAGGAAATGGAGTCCAATCTGAGATCCAAAGCCTTTTGTATTAAAGAGGAAAATGTACATTTCTTTTGGCTGGAGAGTGAAAATACTGCCTTATAAAAACTTTCTTTTGGAGACATTCAAGTGTGGTGAGAGTGGCAGTAGAAGAGACAGGGTAGGGAGGTCAGTTGGTGCTAGGTTATGATGGGCTCCGTGTACCATATTGAGGTACTCGGACTTATCCTTAAGCAAAGAGATGACAGTGAAATCTCTCAATTTTTATTTATATACAGTTCATAGAAGATCATAGGCAGAAGATTGCTTGAGAGTCTGATTTATATGCGTCAAATGGGACATCAAGTCATCTCATGATCTATGTTTGGATAGCTAGAAAAACCCGTGAATAATACTTCTACTAGTTCTACATTATAATAATAAAACAAGAGTTCTGAAACAAAATAAAAGTCCCTGTCTTCATGCTTTATAATAATAATACAAAAGTCCTAAGAAGAAAGAAATGGATATTAGGAGTAGTTATTTCAGACTAAGAATCATCAACCAATCTCAAATTCTGCTGAGAGGGCTGTAAAATACAGAATAAAGGGGCTCTCCCTGTATATCTGGATTTAAGAACTATTGTTTATCTCTATTTCCAACTCTTTCCAATGAAGGTTTGACAGAGTTTCCTTGAATATTTCTGTCTCTGAAATTCTATGTTGATAATTTTTGACTAATAGAATTTATTCATTTTTTTGAGATTCAGATTTAACTTTTGAAAATAATTGGCATGATTATAAGCACCTGCATTTTCTGGAAGTGACTCAGGAATGTAAATAAGGTCACGTGGTTCTTCAGCATCTGTCTCAGACTTGAGAAGATAAAACAAGGGAGACTAAAAGCAGCTGTTACATTAACTGCCTGAGAAAGCACCAAGGAGGAGGTAGAGAGGGCAAGAGCAGAGATTTATAGGAAGTGATGTTCAAAGGCTACGAAGGGACAATGAGGAGGCCATCCTGTTTGAAAGGAAAAAAATAAAGCACCAGCATTCAAGTGGTTTCTTTTGGGAGAGGTCGAAATGGAGGTTAAGAGAACAGCTCCCAGAGTGTGGAAGAATATACTCAAAGTACTGACAGTGATTGCTGTGGGCAATAGGAATTTTTTTCCTTTTGTCTCTTTGTTATCTAATTAAAAAATATTAATTTGTATTAAAAAATTTGGAAAGTAAATAAATTGTTGGGAATTTACAATAATATTATATTTAATATTATCTTGTATCTATTTGATTTTATTGACTACTTTTTTTTTCCATCCATGTGTTGAGTCAGTGCATAGGTAGCCATTCCTGAACTCTTAATTATAATCATTGTTAGATACAGAGTAATGCATCATGATGATAATTTCTTAACTTAAAATTTCCTGGCTTACTGCACCTATTTTTATTTTTAAGAACAACAACATTTTGCTCATTCTAATGCTTCTATTTAGCAAGTTTGAAAAACTGAGACTTTTGTACTGTAGTCTTCTGAGGAATTTGAACCCAACCTACTTCAATAAGAGCCAGCTGACTGGGGTCTGTCTGGAGGACCTAATTGGTATGAGTGACGCACAGTAGAAGACAGCAGCTCAATTTGTATGCAAGCGTCAGTGTAAGAAGAGTGACACTCACAGTGAAAGCACAAAACAGCAAGCCAACAGTTCAGGACTAGTCATTCAAACAGACTCAAGGTTATTTCCTTTTGTCTATGTTTTTTACAGAGAGTTACTTAGAGATGGGAAATGGAAGAAATGAATTTTTCATGAAATATAGTGCCTGAGGAAAAGGAAGAAAAATGTCTATTCCACTGTGTAGACCTAGAGCAAAACAAAGGCAGTTTGGCTATAAAATGTCCTGGGCAAAGCTTGACTCTTTCTTCTACCACACAGTTGGACGAATGGAGTTGGGCTGTGAGTAATAACGTATCAATTTCCCTTAGGTATACACCTGGATGGTAAAAGAATTTAAGAAGAACGTCTTTTCATGCTGTCATCCATGCTCAGGGAATGATTCAGAATTCCCTGTATCAAGATCAGAATCTAGAATTGTTTATATTATGTAGCACCATGACATTAATTTTTTAATACTCAGGAAAATATTCACCCATATTTCTTTTTAATGTTTGGAAATTTTCTAATATTTTCATTGTATTTGTAATATAAACAATTAAATTTGAACTCATAACTATAAGGGACATTTTCAGGAAGTCTATCAGTAAATATCCTCTTCTTTATTGCTAGTAGTTCTCTAAGCAATTTCTATAGGTCCCACTGTGACTCCAGTGCTCTTATACCGGGAAGAAGAAAAGAGAAATGGACTTTAAAAAAAAGAAAGAAGGAAAAGAGAGAGACAATGAGAAAGATAGAAAAATGGAATTGAAAAAAGCAAGGAAGGAAAGAAGGGAAGGAGGGAAAGGGAAAAAGACTGACTTTACAATATAAGATATATGATTATATATTGGTAAGAAATTAGAAAATAAGTCTGTGTGAATGTTATAATGAGTAAATAGTATTCTAAGCCATTCAAGAGTCATATACATTTAAAATGTTGGAATAACCATCTGAAATGAATATATATTTCTAGGTGTTATGTAAGTAAACATAAACTTACTCCCATGAATATTTTTGATAGGTTTATCTGCATCTGCCCCGCTCATATCTACCCATTTAACATTGCTTATTCTTCTTGAATCCTAACACAAATGAACCCTATTTATGTGAAACTTGCTAGATTTTCTGTTATTAAACACTTCTTCATTATTTCTTTTTTCTTTCTCTTCTTTCCTTCCTCCTTCTTACTTTTGTTCCACTTTCTTTTTTTAGTCTTTTATTTTACCTGTTTTCCTTCCTGCCTTCTTTATTCTATCTTCCTTCTTTTAATTACCTGTGATACATACCAGATGAGATTTCATGTTTTCCAATTGGAGGTCTTGTTAGGATTATTATTAAAAGTTGGTCATTATCGTCCCTATTAACAAAGTAATAAGAGGCAAAATATTTTAAAATGCCTAAATAATGGCGTATAAATAAATGAAATTAACTGAAAAACGGTTTGAAATAAAGAGCAGGTAAATTAAACAGCACCTGTTTTTTTACTAATTGCTATTGGTTTTAGGGCCCAAAATGATGATCTGGTAAGTTCTGTTACCTTAGGGAATACAATAGCAGTGAAGACGGAGCAGAGCTCTGTCATATGAATATAAACTTTATTTGAAGAAATTATTGTAAGGATATGAGGATAGGTTCTGCTTTAGGTAAATTTGACACATAACTTTAGTATGAAAAACCAACAAATATCCTGAGTCCAAAGTAGTGGAAATTTTATGATTTAACAAAACAAACAAACAAACAAACAAAAAAAGCCCAACAAAGACCAACTTATCTTAATTAAAACAAGAACATGTTAGAGTACAGTGACTTTCAGTCATTGTCAACTTTATACCAACCGGGAATGCAAAGGTATAGAACTTCAGCAACTACTACACACCAGGGCCACAAATTCCCAAGAAAGTTTTCTATAAATATATTTAATTTGTTTAATTGTAAAGGATGACACCTGAAGGAAATGACTTCAGTCTTAAAACATAATTTACTTTAAATAGATAGAGGTGTTAAAATTCCCTGAATATATGATATTGAAAGTAAGCTAATTTTGGCCACCATTTCCACATTTAAAAAAATCATTATTTAACTCCCCAGTTCCCATTTTGTATCATGTATATGTCTCACACATTCTAGCTTCCAGCTAATGGATCTATAGAGAGTACCTTTATAAAAACTAAAATTGCATTAGCATGCTTTTCAAATTATAATTCTTCTTCTACATGGAAAAAGTCTAAATATGGTGCATATGGCACTCCTTCTCCTCTCCTGGAGTATCTGACATAGGTCAAATCAATGACTTGGTAATTTTTCTCTAACTTTCATCTATTATTATGCAATTTTTAACAGCTAAATTCTTGATACTTATCAAGTATGTATTAAGACTCATCTAAAGAAGAGTGCCCTTAAAAGGTTTATATAGGTTAGGCTTTGTAATTCCTATAATTCCTGAAAAAATATTAAATAATTTATTTTATACTTTGTACTTTTATTGAACTAAAATTGTATGATCTTTATTTTTAAGGAAATTATCGTATAACAAGTTTATCAGTTAAAGACAGCTCTGTCCCCTCCATAACTCTATTACCTTTAAGAGCAGAAGGATCCTGTCTCACACTTCTATCTCAGATCCAGTGATAGCACTGGGCACATAGTAGGGGCATCCATTTATAGACTATAGAATACCGGGGTACTATACCTATTCATTTGTTTCCTTTGTACCTTATTCCATACTGAATAAGAACACAACTCTTTAGAGCACTTAATTGTCTGAGTTCATGGAACGGAACCTCACATCCTCTTGTGTGTCTGTGTTGCTGGGAGACCTAGGTTACTGCCTACAATTTGTTTTTGTACTGAATAAATCTGCAGAAACCCAATCCAACAGTTTTTGGCAAGGAAGCTCCTTTTCATCATGCACCTCCCTCCCTTGGGACTTGGACAGTCTTCTCTCCTTGGAAGGCTTAGGCATTTGTAACTTTTTACACCTACTGTGTCTCTTGAGATATAGTATTTTCCCAAATTTCAAAAGAAAAGTTGGATTGACATTTTCTCACATTGTTTTTCACACTTCCAACTTTCAAGAAAATAAGAGCCACTTGATAGCAACACCAGTGCAACTGATGCCTCTGTTATTAACTCTTCACTATATTAAGCACTACTTAATCTACCTTAACTGACTCATCATCTTATTCCTAGTCTTCTATTAAAATATTTCTTTTGGATTCATCGGAGTTTCTTTGACAGCAATTCTCAGTACATGGCTTAATGATTCCAGATAAGTCAGCATGAACATTATCTCTTAGATCTTTATCCTTTACCTTCCAGAATTTTACAATTTTACCATGAAAGTAATAATCAGTTTCTCACTATTATCAGTAATGGTACTTTTGATTAGGAATTATTTTACACATGTGCTGCTAAAATACTGCAACCCTAACTTATTTAGAACCTGTCTTTTCTATTTTGCATGCTACAGAAACAGGGATAGAGTAAAGTTAGTATTTGTAGCATTTCCCTAGTTAATATTTAAAACATTTGGTAAATCTTTTCAAAATCACAGCATTATGTAAGTTTCACTATTAATGTACCTGTCTTCTCCAAAACTTATACCAGGAATTGGCAGACATTTTCTGCAAAAGGCCAGATAGTACATATTTTAGGCTTTCGGGCCATATGATTTCTACCAAAACTACAACTCTACCTTTGGAGTATAAAAAAAGCCACAGAAAAGAAATAAACAAATAAGTGTGGCTGTCTATTTGGTTTTATTTCTGGATTACTTGTATTAGTTTGCTAGGGCTGTCATCATAAAACGCCACATATTGGGTGACTTGAACACCAGAATTGTATTTTCTCACAGTTCTTAAAGCTCCAAGTCCAAAATCAAGGTTTCAACAGTGTTAAATAACAAAAATTCAACTGAGTAAATTCTAAAGATCTAATGAGCTTTATTAAATGATTTATAAATCAGGCAGCATCCCATCTAGTAAGTAGAGGGAAGCTCTGAGGAGTTATACAAAATGTAAAGTTCTTATAGAAGGAAGGTGGGGCAAGAAAGTTACTAGCACAAGAAAAAGATTATTTTAGGCAAGGCCTTAGAAGGAAAAGCAAAGGGTCTTATGCAGATTACCTCATCATTCTTTGGGGGTTGGAGAGGACGCTTGTGGCAGACTCATTGGCATCTACCAGGAAATTCCCAACTGATTGGTTAAGAATCTATTTCTTGGGGAAGGTTGAGATTGCAATTAGATTATGAATTAAGCCCCAGTTTGGGACTTAGCCTAAAGGATGCCTTTTGCACCTGTGGTTTTCTTTTTAATAGCAGGTTTGGTTTCTTCTGAGGTCTCTCTCCTTGGCTTGCAGATGGACACCATCTTCCTATGCCCTCACATGGTCTTTCCTCTGTGTGCCAACATCCTTGGTGTCTCTTTGTGTATCCAAATTTCCTTGTATTTCCTATTATTATCCACCAGTCAGACTGGATTAGGGCCTACCCTCATGGCCTCATTGTAATCTAATCACCTCTTTAAGGGCTATTTCCAAATACAGTCAACATTCTGAGATACTGGGTATTGAAGTTTCAACGTGACAATTTGGGGAGCAAACAATTGAACTCATAACAACACTGAAACTTGAATTTCATATAATTTTCAAGTATCCTAAAAGATTATTCTTTTTAAAAAAAATTTTTCCAAACATTTAAAACTGTAAAAAAACAAACAAACAAAAAAAAACTTTGTTAGTTCTCAGGCCCTACAAAAACAGGCAGCAGGATAAATTTCACCCATAGGCCTTAGTTTGCCAAACCCTGCCCTAGAGAATCATTCCTTCCCTTAAGTGTTTCACTTGAATCTGAATGCAGTAAGTCAAATTATATATACAATTTATAGTACATTGTTGTTTTCCTATTAAGAAGACACTGTTTTCATTATAATTTAATTTTATACCTAAACAATAAAAATAACCCAATACATACTATTAGTATCATGTTCTGTTGGCTCCAATTTCATCAGACTACTCCTAGGGGGTATAACTTAGTTTGTGTTCATATTTTAACTGTTTTTACAAAGATATGCATGTAGTAATGCTTTACACTTGTGTATTAAAATTTACTGTTTAGTTTAACATGCTTTATATCATTTGATTTTCATATTTTTGCTCTTGAGTGTAGTGACAGTGCCTTGCTTAATTATCTTGTCAGTGTTAAATAACCAAGCATATTTTCTGCTCCATTGTTGATGAGCAATGCATATAAATAAGTGAAATAAGGCAGACATCATTCTCAGATTATGTATAGGTAAACTAAGGCTCAGAGAGTTTAAATGATTATCATACAATGAGTAAATGCAAAGCTTTATTAGGGACAAGAGAGTTCTGGTATTTGGTATTACTTAATGTGATGTAGACATATACCAATCAATGCACTTTATTTTGTATTTGCCAATATAGTCATATAATATTCCAGAATTAAAAGGTGCATTGATTGTGAATATTTACTACCATTTTTCTTTTTTTTTAAATATTTTATTTATTTATTTGAGAGAAAGAATGAGCTAGAGCATGAGAGCGGGGAGGGTCAGAGGGAGAAGCAGACTCCCTGCTGAGCAGGGAGCCCGATGCGGGACTCGATCCCGGGACTCCAGGATCATGACCTGAGCCGAAGGCAGTCGCTCAACCAACTGAGCCACCCAGGCGCCCTTTACTACCATTTTTCTATATAGAATGATAAACTATTCAGGACCTTGAACATAAGACTAATACACATTATTTTAATTTATATTTTTATTATTTATTTCCTTGTTTTTATTATTTTTAAAGATTTTATTTATTTATTTGAGAGAGAAAGCGTGAGCACAAGCAGGGAGGAGGGGCAGAGAAAGAAGGAGAAGCAGATGCACCACTGAGCAGGGAGCCCCATGAGGGGCTCGATCTCAGGACACTGAGATCATGACCTGAGCTGAAAGCAGATGCTTAATTGACTGAGCCACCCAGGTGCCCCTCAATTTATATTTTAAACCTACTATGTTATAAGGATCCAAAAATAATTAAGACATGATTTCTCAGTTTTCAAAATAGGAGAAACAGTCACAAAAACATGTGGTTGTCATAAGAAAAGCACAAATATAAATCTATAAAAAATTAAATTGCATATCAAAAATATATATGCTTTGGGTCATATCTGTAGAAAGTTGACAAAGGAAGTAACATTTGAGTAAAACCTTGAAATATAGAGTGTTTCAATTCATCATGACAGTCTGTGCATAGACATTCGGGTCTCTTTTCACCTCAATTCGCATTCAAATTTCATGAGAAATATAAAAAAAATAAAATGTGGATGTAGCACAAAATTCAAGAGGGGTCTCATGATCATACCAAGAGATTAAACAATTTCTGAAAGATTCTATGCAAATGACTGATAATCCACAACTTCATGCCAGGGAAAACCTCTAAAATGCAAGTTACTAGCAGAATGCTGGAATTGCAATGAAATCAACAACAGTCTGGAGAATAGAATGGATCACTATAATCATCTGGGAGATTGAATAAAAATTAAGGTAACAGGTAAGTCATAACTAAGATAAATGAGATAAAGATAATTATGAAATAATATTTTTCATATGTTGAAATCCTAGTTTTCCAAAGACTATCAAGGTATTTGTTTCTCTGAAACTTTCCTTAATTTTATGTACATAAACTAACCCATGATGAGAAGGTAACATTAAAAAATTTTGTTTAGATTTATCGAAGTCTATTAACCATAATTACTTCTGCTTTTTCTACTCACTGATATTATTAAGTATGTGAAAGTTTGACTTTTATACTGTTACTTCCTTGATTTTATAACTCTTACCAATCTAAAATTTTCCTCTTTGACCTCCTAAATTTAAATATATTCACTATGGAAGAGTTCCTGTTAGGAACAAGTAGCTATTAAAATTTAAATCACTCTATATAGCTTCAAAATTAAGATATTTCTAAAATTCACCAATATCCCAAATGTAAAGCATAAATAACAGATAATGAAAACATTATATTAGGAATATATATATATATATGGAAATAAACATAAAAGACTAACAAATTTGGTTCCAGATCTGAAGTTCACAACAAAAGAGAGTGCAGTTTAGAAAGGGTAGTGTGGTTCTATCAAACATCAATACCATCAAGTAAAGTCACTCCCAGAAGGAGAGGACTCTATTTTGAGGGGAAACATCATACTAAGGATAGTTCCAAGGCCTACTGGATCAGAGCACTAGCTGCAACAAAGTTGAAAGGAAAGGACTTGGGAAGTATAAATGACCAAAATTTACAAGTCTTATGGATGAACTCTTTTTGGATTAGAGGGAAGGATTTGAAAGGGACAGGTTTCCAGTGAAGGCTTAGTGATTTAAGGAAAACAAGCACAGACTATAGTTCACTTTTGAACTATAAAGGAAGAAGAAGAGAAGAAGAAAGAGGGGGGAGAAGGAGAAGAAAGAAAACATAAAGGGCACAACTTATTAAAAAAGCTTCACTTCTTTTAAGTGAGCTTTCCAACTAAGAAACATAGTAAGCCCTCCTACAGGTTTTGTTACTATTGTCTTTCTAGGAAAAACCAGCATAAAAAAACCCAAAAAACAAACAAAAAAAACTTACCATTGGTAATTTTTATCTATTATTTTTATAACAAAACCATACAAAGAGTTAAAGTAAACCAAAAATTAAACATTGAAGAAACCACTATTCCCCACAGAAAGGTGTGAAGTAGAAAAAAACTAGCATATCTATATGAATTTAGTATAATTCTCCAACAGTCAGATATAAAAGAATACCACAATTCAGGATTCAGAACCCAGAATAAAGAAGGAAAATCAACAAGACGACCTGAAATGAAAGTTGATTGAACTTAGGATAGGAAAAGATAAAATAATATCACCAACAAGACTAAATTACAAGATACCCAAGAGTGAACAACTGGTTCAAAAAGTTTAGTTAGAGACCTAACTTTGGAAATTAAAAGACCTGGAAAATTAAACCAAAATTCTTAAAGTAGCAAAAGTGTACATCTAGAAATTTATAAATATAGAGCACAGGAAATAGAAGGTCCAAAGAAATCAATGTTTGGAGTTATCAACAAAGGAAAATGTAACAGTGAAAAAGAACTAATATTTAAAGCAACAATTCCAGAGAAAGAGGGAGATAAAAGAAGCACTGAACTACCTTTTAAAGGGATCCCCAACTACCTGGATTAAAAATAGTCCAGATTATCAATTTTGAGATACAGACCATATAAGCTTTAAAGGAGAAAAAAAAAAAAAAAAAGATGGCTGGGCTTCCAAGAAAAACAACCCAACACAAAAACAAGAAAGCAGTTAATGATATAATTTTATTAGCAACATACAAAGCAAAAGTATTTTAAAACAACATTTTCAAGAAAATCAAAGATAAAATGGTTGAACTGAAGATATTTTTATTGATCTTATTTATGCTTCCACTAGCAGAACTAAAGAAAACCCTGTAATAGAACCATCCCTCTGCTTGATGTGCAGCAAAGCCAATCTCTAAGACATCAGGTTTGCAGCAAGGAAAGGGTTTATTTAAGAAGCAGCCAAAGAAGGAGATCAGAGGGTAAGCCTCAAATCTGTCTCCCCATAAGGGGGAGAGAAAAAGTTTTTTTTATAATCATACAGGTTGTGATAGCACATATATTGATGAAAAGAGTGGGGAAACTTATATGACTATTCATGAGGAAAGATCGAGCATGCACATTGAGCAAATATATGTAACGGAGATCCCATGTCTACTTTAAGGTGGAGACAAAATTAGCCCCTGACCTCAGGAGAGAATCTTAGAACGAGGTCAAGGGGCTAAAGGCACGCTCTGAGAGATGGTATAAATTGGTTGGGGTCTTGAGCTCCTTATATTAGCTAAGGAATTCAGGGCCTTGCTTATTCACCGGCTGGAACCATTACCAATTAACCGTGAGTCCAGGCCTCTGCAAGATAGCTAATGGATTTGGTAGTGGGGTCTGAAATGAAACAATAGCTGATGAGGGAGAAACAAGTCTCTGAAAAACAGGTTTTAAATGAGTTTCAACTTCATTAACCCTGTGAGGCATGGTTTCATTCCCATTATTTTTTATATAAATACACAGAGAATATTATACTTATGAAACTTTCCCTGGTCAATCTGCTAATGAATGACTTTATACAACTGATTATTGAAAATCTTTGAAAAACTAATGAATGGCTGAACATTACATCAAAACTAATGATATATTATATCTTGACTAACTGAACATAATAAAGAAATTTTTTTTAAAAAATAAAGTCCCAGGATATCCCCCTAAAAAAAGAAAAAAGATTGCCGATGATCACTGAATATATGTAATTAAAATCTGAAACTGAAACAAAGGTGGTTAAAATGTGGAAGAGTAATATGTAAATGTTATGAAGTCTGAATAGGAAAAAATCTTTAAAAACATGGGGAAAATAGGAAAGAGATTCAGAAAAGCCAAATATGTATTGATTATCATATAGACAAGAGTTGGAAATAAAAGGATTATTATTTACAACCACAAACCAAATAGAAGAAGACTAAATAAGGGGGAAAAAAGGAGGGGTACTAAGGGCATTATATAAAGTTCTTAGCAGAATTTCACTAAATATCAAAAAAACAAAACAAAGCAAAACCAAAGTATAGTTAAAAAGCAAAGAAATTTTAAACATAAGAAAACTGAATATTTATTAAGAAAGACACATTTTAACATAAAATAATAGATCTAACTCATTTAAAGGAAAAAGAATTTCAGACTGTTTTGGAAAGCAAAACCCAAGGTATCATAGAAATAGACATGCCTTAAAAATATTTTTAAGGGGTAAAAATAAAGGGAAGGGAAAAATATTTGACACAATTCAATTGATGTTGGTGGAAAATTCATAGCCTTAGTGAAGTACAACTAAAGGAATGGCTAAAACATAAATAATATCTAACAGTAAGGGTTATTAAGGGGTAAAAATAAAGAAAGTAGAAACAAAGAAATAATAATAAAAGTAAAAATTAGCAAGTTACAAACAAAAAAATTAGAATAATAAATCACAAACTTTCATCTTTGAAAAACTCAGCAAAACAGATTAATCAATACTTAATGCATAAATTAAAAAGTAACCACAATATACCAAATAAAAAATGACAAAGAGGACATGATTAATTAAATTTAAATTGAGGACATTTTAAAATATAATGATAGATTACTTTACACAGTTCCATCCCAATAATTTTAAGAAGCTCTATGAAGTAAATAGAAATAAATTTTCTAGGAAAATATAATTTACAAAAGTAGACCACACTTAAGATGAAAAGTTTAAACTGACCAATTTCCATGGAAAAAATTGAACAAGCCGCTATATCAGACTTCAAAACACACACAAAATACCAGGTAATTGGATTTCTATCACATCTTCAAAGAATAAATAGTTCTAATGAGGCTTAAATTGATCTATAACATGGAGAATATGAACATTCAATTTTTTGTGAAGTAGTAATATAGTGTTCGGTTAAAATAATCTATAATATAGATAATTACAGAATAATCTCCATAATTTTAGATGGGAAATTGTCAATAAAATAACAATGGAATCCAATAACTATTTATTTTTTAAGATTTTTTATTTATTCATTTGAGAAAGACAGAGAGAGAGCAAGCAAGAGCATGAGCAGGGGGAAGGGGCAGAAGGAGAAGCAGCCTCCCCACTGAGCAGGGAGCCCAATGCAGGACTCGATCCCAGGACCCTAGGATCGTGACCGGAGCTGAAGGCAGATGTTTAAATGACTGAGCCACCCAGGCACCCCCAATAAGAATTTAAAATATTTTATGACCTAGTATATTTATTCCAAGAATCCTGAGATTATTCCATGTTACCCAATTCATTTTAACAGATAATAAAAAGTATTATATGATCATTTCCACACACCAGAATAAACTGAAAATGTCTCAATGTCTTCTTACTGCTTCCCATAAGTAGGGTCTGAAACAAATAAAGAATTGGAGGAAACTTCTGGAAGTAAGTGTGAGTGGAGAAGAACAGCAGGAAGGGAAAGGAAGAAAATACAATATAAAATTACATTACTATTAACTATTGGGACTTCATCAAGATAAAAAGCTTTTGCACAGCAAAGGAAACAGTCAACAAAACCAAAAGACAACCGACAGAATGGGAGAAGATATTTGCAAATGACATATCAGATAAAGGGCTAGTATCCAAACTCTATAAAGAACTTATCAAACTCAACACCCAAAGAACAAATGATCCAATCAAGAAGTGGGCAGAAGACATGAACAGGCATTTTTCCAAAGAAGACATCCAAATGGCCAACAGACACATGAAAAAGTGCTCAACATTGCTCAGCATCAGGGAAATCCAAATCAAAACCTCAATGAGATACCACCTCACACCAGTCAGAATGGCTAAAATTAACAAGTCAGGAAACGACAGATGTTAGTGGGGATGCAGAGAAAGGGGAACCCTCCTACACTGTTGGTGGGAATGCAAGCTGGTGCAGCCACTCTGGAAAACAATATGGAGGTTCCTCAAACAGTTGAAAATAGAGCTACCATATGACCCAGCAATTGCTCTACCGGGTATTTACCCCAAAGATACAAATGTAGGGATCCGACGGGGTATGTGCACCCCAATGTTTATAGCAGCAATGTCCACAATAGCCAAACTGTGGAAAGAGCCAAGATGTCCATTGACAGATGAGAGGATAAAAAAAGATGTGGTATATATACACAATGGAATATTATGCAGCCATCAAAAGGAATGAAATCTTGCCATTTGCAATGACGTGGATGGAACTGGAGGGTATTATGCTGAGTGAAATAAGTCAATCAGAGAAAGACATGTATCATATGACCTCACTGATATGAGGAATTCTTAATCTCAGGAAACAAACTGAGGGTTGCTGGAGTGGTCGGGGAGGTGGGAGGGATGGGGTGGCTAGGTGGTAGACACTGGGGAGGGTATGTGCTATGGTGAGTGCTGTGAATTGTGTAAGACTGTTGAATCACAGACCTGTACCTCTGAAACAAATAATATATTATATGTTAAAAAAAAAAGAAGAAGAAGATAGCAGGAAGGGAAAAATGAAGGGGGGGAAATTGGAGGGGGAGACGAACCATGAGAAACTATGGACACTGAGAAACAAACTGAGGGTTCTAGAGGGGAGGGAAGTGGGGGGATGGGTTAGTCTGGTGATAGGTATTAAAGAGGGCACATATTGATTGAAGAACTGGGTGTTATATGCAAATAATGAATGCATATGGAACACTATGGAACACTACATCAAAAACTAAGGATGCAATGTATGGTGATTAACATAAAATAATAAATTAAATTAAATTAAATTAAATTAAAAATACACTACCAAAGGAATGGAGGTGGAGAGAGTGATGTGAGCAAGATGGCAAAATAGGTGTTTTCAGGCCTCATTACCCCATGGAAATACTGTTTTTGACCACAACCCAGGGATAAGAGTACCTTTGTGGGAGCCTAGCAGTCTAGAAGGGAAGTCCCAGCACCCCTGCTGGAGCAAAAAATCTAATAGATGCATTGAATCTCATTCTGGGTGACTGGTGAAGGTCTATGTCTCCAGTCAGCAAAGCCTGGGGGAGCTGATTGTTTCTTTGAATGTGAAGACAGTAACACAAGGCTTCAAGAAAAACATCGGAGTCAAGGAACCATGATACCACTAAAGGAACACAACAATAACCCTTCAGGAACCAACCCCAAGAAATGAAGACCTACAAATTGCCTGACAAAAAATTTTTAAAATTTGGGGCACCTGGGTGGCTCAGTTGGTTAAGCGACTGCCTTTGGCTCAGGTCAGGATCCTGGAGTCCCGGGATTGAGTCCCGCATCGGGCTCCCTGCTCAGCAGGGAATCTGCTTCTGCCTTCGACCCTCCCCCCTCTCATGCTCTCTCTCTCTCTCTCTCATTCTCGCTCTCAAATAAATAAAATCTTTAAAAAAAATATTTAAAATTTGTTTTAAAGAAGCTCAACATGAAATGAGAGAACGCAGACACCTCAATGAAATAAGGATGACAATATGTTAACAAAATTCAATGTTCAACAAGGAGATAGTATCTTGTTTCATTCAAGCTGCTATAACAAAAATACTACAGACTGGCTGCCTTATAAATAACAGAAATTTATTTCTCACAGTTCTGCAGCCGGGCGGTCCAAGATCAATGTGTTAGCAGATTCTGTGTCTGGTGAGAGCCAGGTTCCTGGTTCAGAGATGGTCATCTTTTTACTTTGTCCTCATATAGGCAGAAGAGGGGAAGTGGCTTCTTTTATAAGGGCACTTATCCCACCTATGAGGATTCCACCCTCATGACCTAATCACCTTCCCAAGGGCCCACCATCAAATACTATTACCTTGGGGATTAAATTTCAACATATGAATTTTGTAGGATCCAGGTATCCAGTCTATGGCATTCTGCCTTGTTTAATCTTCCTAAATTTGTTAAGACTTGTTTTGTGGCCTAACATATGATCTACCCTGGAGGATATTTTGTGTGCACTCAAGAAGAATGTAAATTCTGCAGGTACTGAATGGAACATTCTATATGTTTTTTAGGTCCTTTTATTCTAAGTGTAGTTTAAGTCCATTATTTCCTTACTGATTTTCTTACTTAATGATCTTTTCATTGTTGAAAGTGGGGTATTGATGTGCTCTACTATTATTGCACTGTTGTCTATTTCCACTCTCAGATATCTTAATAATTGTTTAATAGATGTAGGTGCTGTAATATTGGATGCATATATATTTATGTGGCTACTGGAGTCTTTGTTCTTTTTTTTTCTTTTTTTTTAACCTGTGGGAGGAAGTTCTAGTCACTCTTGGATTACTCTTGGCACCAGCTCTGGTGCCTGGGGACTTAGAATGGCAGCAGAACCAGAGTCCTGGGATCAGGTGCTTATTGAGCAACCACAGTGTCTAGGTCCTGGGGCACAGGTCCACTTACTACAGCGGAAGTACTGGTATCTTAGGTATGGGTATGTGTAGCTCTCCCATGGAATTGGGTTTGGGTCTCTGGGGTTTACTGCAGTGACTCAGGACCTAGGGTTGGGAGGAGGAGATGCAGCAACAGCACACCCTGGGGATTTTGGGTCCAAGACTTGAGACTGGTCCCAGGGTGCATAGTGCAGAGCAATAGCTGTTCAACCTGGTAATGCTGGGCCAAAGCCCTGACTCAAGATCCAGAGGGTGGGGCACAGAGAAGCAACAGTAGAGTCCTGTGATGCTGGGTACAATCCCTGAGTCAGGACCTAGGTGATAGAAAACAGAATGGCAGCAGGGCAGCCTGGTGACAGCAGGTCAATATTTTGACATAGGACCCGCTGGTCAGGGCACTGTGCAGCAGCAGCTGAAGCTTGGCCCCACTAATGGAGGGTCAACTTCCTGACTGAGGACTGAGGACTCAGGAGTCAGGTAATGGCATCACTCCTTGGTGATGGCTGGTCAAAGCTCTGACTTATGACCCAGGGGTGAGGGGCAGAGCACTAGCAAACCAACTCCACTTATGGAAGGTCAAATCCTTGAGTTGGGACCCAGTGGGTGGAATGCAGAATGGCAGTAACTGAGCCCCACTACTGATGTATCAAAGCCATGACTTAAGACCATGAGGCAGGGTGCAGAGTAATGTGGCCCCAGTTATGGTGTTATAAAGCCCTGATTTTGGACCCAGGGAGTAGGGAACAGAACTGCAAAAGCTCTGATTCTGTAGAGAGTAAGGGGTTGTGGCATCATCTTCCCAGAGAACAGGGCACAGCAGTGTCTGAGGCCTCTCAGGGCAGATCTCACTGCAGCAATAGCTGAAGCCCCAGGGAAGAGACTAAGTGTCAGGGACTTCAGTGAGTCCTGTCATCTGAGTTCAACACTGGTAAGGTCTGTGGCAGTCCTCAGTAGTAGAAGCTGCAAGCATCACTGGCAGTGACAAGGCTTGCTGGGGTTGTCCTGATTTCCTTTCTCCTGTGGGGTAAAATCCCTCTTAGGGGATTTCTCTTAGCATAGAGTTGCTCTGGACTGGGGGCTGTGGTAAAATGCTTCCTATGTTTTTCTATGTGGACATCTTTGGTTTTGAGCTACACAGGATTTCTGTTTCTTCTTTGATGTAGCCCAGGTCTTTTCTAAAGCTATTTTCGTCAGTTTGCTCTTGTTTATTTATTGTTTTTTATTGTTTTTGTAGGGGAGATGAGTGTTGGGACCTCCTAGCCCACCATTTTGCTGACATCCAGCCTCTATCTAACTCATTCTATGAAGCTGTTCTGTCTCCAAACCAAAAGCAGGCAAAGATATCACATAACAAACTATAGACCAATATCTCTTATGCAAAACTCCTCACAAAATATTAGCAAACTAAATTCAGCAACATATAACGAGGATTACACATGATACAAGTGGGATTAATGGCATGCCTGCAAGGTTAGTTTAACCACCAAAAATCAGTTAGTGTAATATAAAATACTAACAGAACAAAGATAAAAAACACATACTCATCTCAATAGTTGCGGAAAACACATTTTACAAAATCCAACTCTATTCCATGATACAGAAAAATACTGAATAAACTGTAATAGAAGGAAGGAAATTTCTTCAACCTGATAAAATACAGCCCTGAAAAACACACAGCTATCACTTTTAATGATGAAAACCTGAATACTTTTCATCTGAGGTCAGGATGTGGCTCTTACCACTCTGTTAAACAATTAAACATTGTACTGTATGTTCTATTCAGTGCAATTGGTTAAGAAGAAATAAAAATATCTAGATTGGAACAAAAGAAATAAAACTCTCAATTTGCACATGACATGATCTTTTATATAAAAAGATATATAAGGAAGTCATTAAAACTATTCTACTTATTAAGTTAGTTCAAATTTTCAGGACATATGATCAATATACAAAAATCAGTTGTAATCTATAAGCAAGCAATGAAAAATCTGAAAATGAATGTAAGAAATCAATTCTATTTAAACTAGTATCAAAGAGAATTAAATACCAAAAATTTTAACAAAACGAGGATTTTGTGCTACAAACTAAAAAAAGATTTGTGTGCTACAAACTAAAAAAATAATTTTGAAAGAAATATAAGAAAACATAAATAATGGATCAAAATTCATGGATCAAAAGATTTAATATTGTTAAGATGGCAGTACATTCCAAACTGATCTATGGAATCAACATAATACCTATCAAAATCCTGAATTTTTTCCCAGAAAATAATAAGCTGATCCTAAAATTCATATAGAGGTGGAAAGAACCTAGAAGAAGCAAAATAATCTAGATAAAGAACAATGTTAGAGGATTCACAATTCCCAATTTCAAACTTTGCTCCAAAGCAACTATAATCAACACAGTATGGTAGTAACCTAAGGATAAATATGTAGATCAGTGGGATGAAACTGAGAGCTCAGAAATTAACTCTAATTGTCAATTGAATTTTGACAAGGGTGCTAAGTCAATTCAATGAAAAAAGAACAGTCTTTTCAACAAATGGTACATGGACAACTGAATGTATGCATGCAAAACAATAAAGTTAGACTCCCATCTCAAACATACACAAATATTAATTCCAAATCTATCTTAGTTCTAATTTTAAGAGCTGAACCTTTAATATTCTTAGAAAAATAAATAGGAGTAAATCTTTGTTACTTTGAGTTAGGGATTTTTTTTTTTTAATAAATCCTATCAAAAACACAAATGACTACAGGAAAAACATATAACCGAACTTTACCAAGATTTAGATTCAAGGACATTATCGAGAAAGTGAAAAGATGATGCACAAAATGAAAAAAAGTGTATTTGCAAATAGCATGTCAGATGAGGAATTTGTGTCTAGAATATAGAAAGAACTCTCATAACTCAATTATAAAAAGAACCTAATTTAAAAGGATACAAGGATTTGAGTAACCATTATAGAGGAACGTACCTTTTAACAGTTTTATTAAGATATAATTTATTATATACAATTAGCCCATTAAAAGTGCAAAATTTAATATTTTTAATTATATTCACAGATATGTGCAACCATCACCATAGTCAATTTTAGAATATTTTCATTATCTCAAAATGAAACCCAATACTCCTAGCTTTCATCCCCCAGCCACCCAGGTGTCCCTACAGAGTTATTTATAATGAATTTATTAAGCATTTAGTTATTATTTCATATTTTTGAATAATAATTTTTAAAGACTTTATTTGAGAGAAAGAGAGTGAGGGAAAGTGCAAAAGCAGGGTGAGAAGCAAAAGGAGAAGCAGACTCCCCACTGAGCAGGGACCCTGATGTGGGACTCAATTCCAGGACTCCAGGTTCATTTCCTGAGCCGAAGGTAGATGCTTAACCCACTGAGCCACCCAGGTGCCCCTGAATAATAATTTTTAATAAAGGTACTCAAAAAAAAATAAATTTTTCACCAGTGGTGGTAATCATGAGGCCAATTTCTTCCTTTAAACAATTGATAATTAAAATCATAACTACTCATCTTTTTAAAGGAAGAATAGTAGTTCAAACAAAATTGCAAAGGAATGGCAGATAGATTCAGAAACAATGATAAATTAGAACATCATGTTTTCAACCTGTGAGGAAATAAAAGATTCATGTAATAATCATCAAAAAACCCTAAAAACATCAATGAAAATTTAACAAAAGACAGAATATTTGTGAAGTTCCAAAGCATCCCCCAACATGGTACTTCCTAATTCAAAAAGGATTTATATTTTTGAGATCTGGTAGTTATATTCCTTAAAAAACGGTGTTCAAATTAACATTACTAAAAATGAGATAGTCTGGTATCAAGTGCCCTCTGATGTGATTCAACACAAAGTACATCATCCCCCCCACCCCACCTCTCTCCATCAACGCTCAGTTTGTTTTCTATAGTTAAGAGTCTCTTATGGTTTGCTTCCCTCTCTCTTTTTTTCCCCTTCCCCTATGTTCATCTCTTTTGTTTCTCAAATTCCACATATGAGGGAAATCATATGGTATTTGTCTTTCTCTGACTGACTTATATCGCTTAGCGTAATATCTTCTAGTTCTGTCCACATCGTTGAAAATGTCAAAATTTCATTCTTTTTGTTGCTGAGTAAAAATATTCCATTGTGTAAATATACCACATCTTTTTTATCCATTCATCAGTGAATGAATATTTGGACTCTTTCCATAGTGTGGCTATTGTTGATAATACTGCTATAAACTTTGGGGTGCATGGGCCCCTTTGAGTCAGTATTTTTGTGTCCTTTGGGTTAATGTCAAGTAGTGTAATTGCTGGATTGTAGCATAGTTCTATTTTTAATTTTCTGAGGAAACTTCATACTGTTTTCCAGAGTGCCTGCACCAGTTTGCATTCCCACCGGAAATATTTACCCTGTATTCATTCTGTTCTTTAGGTTAGACCAATCTGGCTTCCTGTCTACATGATATATGGGAAATGGAGAAAGATATTAAGCAATACTGTGAGAAAACAATCATACAAATAGAGAATACGAGCCATTCTACAATCAATTAAAAGAGCTTTGTCTTTTTATTTCAGTGTTATTTTTTAGAAAAGTGAGGTCAATAAAGTGTAATAATCAGTACAATAAGTGAATTTGAAAATGTGTATATCATTGATATTTCTATTACAGTGGTACATTTAGGGACATTTAAGTATGAACTACAAATTAAATAATTTTAAGAAATATTGTTTTTAAAGATTTTATTCATTTTTTGACAGAGAGAGACACAGCGAGAGAACACAAGCAGGGGGAGTGGGAGAGGGAGAAGCAGGCTTTCCGCTGAACAGGGAGCCGGATCCGGGGCTGGATCCCAGGACCCTGGGATCATGACCTGAGCTGAAGGCAGATGCTTAACGACTGAGCCACGCAGGTGTCCCTTAAGAAATAAGTAGATTCAGATTTGATAATGTGAATGGAGGATATTTTTAAAACCAGAATGCATACTTAGGGGTGAAGTATGATTTTTCAAGCAGTTTTCAAATAAATTCCAAATAAATAGTGATACTTACATATGTCATTGGTAAACCATGTATCTTTGTATATCTAAGTATATTTATATTTACAACTATAGATGTAAATAATGCAGACATGTCAAATGTTAATAATTATTAATATTACATTATGTTATTATTTCCATAAATCTTTAAGTTTGAAATTTTGCCTAATAAACAGTTTTGAGAATATATTGACAATTTAGTAAGTCATAATGACAGCTCCATGGTTTTTAAAGTAGAAATGAAACAAAACATATCATTTAGTTATACTGCAATAACATTAGCATTAATTATAAATTATAATTAGCATTAATAATAAAAACAGACTTGAAATATTTTTTATTGATTAAAAAACAACTTTCAGGGGCACCTGGGTGGTGCAGTCGGTTGAGCATCCAGCTCTTGGTTTCAGCTCAGGTCATGATCTCAGGCTCATGAGATCGAGCCCTGAGTCGGACTCTGTGCTCAACGTGGAATCTACTTGGATTCTCTCTCCCTCTCCCTCTACTCCTCCATGCTCTTTCTCTCTTTCTCTAAATTAAATAATCTTTAAAAAAATACAACTTTCATTGAAGAGATGATATCAAAGCGGAATTTGAAAGTTTTATAGTTTCCCAAAGTATGGATATTTAGTAGATCCTCCTCCAAGTGTCAACAGAAGCAGTAAAGAAAATGAGTGTCTACATGGGGAACTAGAAAGTAAGACTAATTCCATTGCATTGCCTGACCAGATGGTACTAAATAGCTTGTGCAAGATTACTGCCACTTGCCTTTTCTTGTTGTTCTAGTCTTTTTTACTGCAGATTTCAATAACCTCTGAAAAATATAATATGCCACTATTATATTTTCTTTCTTTAAAGTATGAATAGACTAACTTCTGACACAAAATAGATTGAATTAAGAACTTTATCTAGGCTTCTTATTAGAAATATGTTTAAAACAATGTTATGAAAAGAAGTTTGGAAATTGTTGTGAACTGAGTGCTTGTGTGCCACCTAGCCCCCAATTCATACTTTGAAAGCCCTGACACCTCAGTGTGATGGTATTTGGAGATGGGGACCTTTAAGAGATAATGAGAATTTGATTAGGAGAGCAGCCTCTCATCAGGAACCATATCAGCTGGAACCTCAATCTTGTCTTCTCAGCCTTCAGAACCATGAGAAATAAATTGTTTCTGTTGTTTAAGTCACTCAGTTGATAGTATTTTGTTATGGCAGCCAGAGCTAACTAATACAGAAATCAGGAATTGGCAAAATATAAGAAAAGATAAAATTTATGATTAACATCACAAATAGGAAAAAGAATGACATTAGATAATGGTAAAAGGTAAATATATTAATAGCCTCAATCTCTAAAACAACTAATTATGTAAAGACAAATTTATTAGAAATGTACGGAGGGGTGCCTGGGTCACTCAGTCAGTTGACGACTCTTGATTTCGGCTCAGGTCATGATCTCAGGGTCATGAGATCAAGCTCCTGCATAGGCTCTGTGCTGGGCATGAAGCCTGCTTAAAGATTCTCTCTCTCTCTGCCTTGCCACCAATCTTCCTCCCCTCTTCCCCCACTTGCTCTCTCTCCCCATTAAAAAAAAAAATGCAAGGAAAATTTGGCATGAATAAAATTATGGCAGGGAGTGTAATTTATCTCTTCAATAAAAAGAAATATCTAGTAGATAGAGAGGTTTTAGAATAATTTCATTAATGGATCTCAGTTTAGTTTAATATATTTAGAACTTTTCCTTAAAGAATTTCCACAAGAAAGTACCTTTCACTTTCATGTCCATGGGATAAACACAAAAGAAAGCTGTGAACTTTGCCACAAGTAAATCTTAAAATTTCCAAGAAATAGACATTGGTTTTTTGCCTTCAATTTGTAACAGATATAGTAAATCAATAAGTGATATCATAAATAAATAACATAAAGACAGATAAATCTAAATTCTGGTTCTTCCAGAATGCTGAAAAAGAGAGAAAAAGTAAAGAATCAAAACACCTCTGAAGTTTGTTCAAGGGAAAAGAAGAGAGGCAAAGTATACAGTTTAGTAACTAGAGAGGACACAAAAACAAGCAATCAGTAGGGATTAAAACAATAGAAGAATGCTAAACACAATTTTATGGTGATGGTTATTTATTGTGTAACAAATTAACAAAAACTCCATGACTTAAAACATTTGTTATCTTACATTTTCAGTTTCTCGGGAATCCGGGTGTGACTTTGCTGTATTATCCTGGCTCAGGGTCTTTCATGAGCCTGCCTATGAAAGCTTCGGGTAGAGCATAGCTGCAACTATCTCAAGGCTCAACTGAGGAAGGTTTCCATCCATGCTCAATCACTTGTTAGGATACAGTTCTTCTCAGGTTGGACTGAGGGTCTTAAGTTTCTTGCTTGCTGTCCATCAGTGACCCTCCTCAGGCCCATACCACAGGGGAGTTTCTGTGGGGCAGCTCACAACATGAAAGTGTGTGTCATCAGAATGAGCAAGCAAAAACAGCCAGAAGAGAGGGGGGAACAAGACTGAAAACATAGTTTTTTGAAAATCTCACTTGTATAATCACACTCTAGAGGAGATGATTATGCAAGAACATGAGTACCAGGAGGCAAGGATCATTGGGAGTGATTTTCAGAAGGTGTCTATTACATGTGACAAATTCAAAAACCCAATTTCAGAAACTTATTTCATAACAAATATAAGCTATCAAAACATACACAAAGAAGTATAGGAAACTTAGACCAATTGATACAGAAAACTTTTCAAATATGGTTAAATTAATATTACTGGACCAGTATTTCATGGTTAATTTCTTTCTATCTTAAAAGAGGCCAATATTTTAATTAAACTATCCAGATTTCATAAAGAAATTCAAACAAAAGACTAAACTTTCCTAACTGTATCTAATAAAGCTGGAGTGGTTGATTACATAACTTGATATTGTCCCTAGTAGTCTGGATGATTATTTTTCTTAGATATTTGTTTTGTTGTTTCCTTTCTCCTCATACCAGTGTAAAGTAATATTCATGCTCTTTGGAACTTTTCCCAGGTATTCACTGCTATATCCCCAATGGCTAGAATAGTGCCTAGAATATAATGTGTTTTTAATATTTGGCTATATTAATTTAAAAGATTAATCTAAAAATATCAAATAATATATTATGATCTTATTTCTGTTAAAATAGCATGTGTGTCAGAAATAGGCATATTAGCCTATCATCTACAGTTTGCAATAGACATCTATGGGAAGAGAAGGAAGATAGAGTGCAATAAAAGGGGAGTAATAATCATCTCTATATTAGTAAATCATTGAACTTTTTGTAAGTCTCTCTTGCTCTGGACATTTCATAAATAATAATTGGAAAAAAGGGTAAAAAATAAATATCTCACTAGGGGTTATTGGAAATTTAACGTATAAGAAGTACTAAGAGGTAGAATTTTCTGTGGCAAGGAATATGAAATTGCACAGTATATTAATATTATTATTATTATCATAGCTAAATATATTCTTCTTTTCAGAAAGAGGAGCCAGGAGGTATACCAGTAAACAAAATAATTCCTAATCATCCTACCCAGAAGTTTCACTGTTTCCTCCTAGTGTATTTGCAGAAAATAATTTGATTAAATATATTTTACACTTTCGTTTTTTTTTGTAATTCTACAAAAAATATTAATTGATATATGATAAGAAGCAAATTAAATGGAAGATATATTTTTAGTCTGTTGGAGGAGGTCATCCAGAAGATGTGATTGACAGTTAATCTGTGAGCTGAGACCCTGGCAAATGGAGACTTCCATCCCCTCCCCTGTCCTTGGAATATGTGTTCTGCTCACCTTACCCACTCCCAGAAGTGGTTCCAAGGCTATCTGAACTGGGTATATGATTGAACCATTTTAAGGCCTCTATATAAACTTTTAGGATTCTGGCAGGCAGATATGGAAATCTGTTTATCTTGTGGCCACCCAAGATAAGCCTCAGAAGTAAGCTTCCTTGCTTATTAAACTTGCCACTAGTAATCTGGAGTGGCCTGCCTCTTTTTTCAGTCTCTCCTTGCCCTCCAAGTACTGGGCTGGTTTCAGATTTCACCCAGGAATCTCCAGAGGAGGTTGTGAACTAACATAGAGTCAAACAAAAATGAGACACAGAGGCACCTGGGAAGCTCAGTCAGTTAAGCAGCCAATTCTTGATTAAGTTCAGGTCATGATCTCAGGGTCCTGGGATGGAGCTCCACCTTGGGCTCCATGCTCAGGGCTCTGCAGTGAGTCTTCTTGAGGATTCTCTCTCTCTCACTATCCCTCTATGCCTCCTGCCACTTGCTCTCACTCTCTAAATAAATAAATAATAAATCTTAAAAAAAAATAATGAGACACAGTATTAAAGAGCAGATATGTCCCAAGGGAATAATTGAAATAATTGTAATGAAGTCTATATGCTCGATTACATGTATACTTGCATTAACTATTTTTGACATCTTAATAGATAATTTTAGCATTAAACCATAAATATGCAACAACTGAGGTTATTAAAAAACATTATCCTCCCTAAGAATATAAGTTATTTTATTACTGGCTGTGCTTACTTGCTTGTTCTAATGATGCCAGCTTTCATGTTGTGAGCTGCCCCATAAAGAGTCCTATGTGGTAAGGAACTGAGGGCCACAGATTGACAGCCAGCAAGGAATTTTAAAAGCCTTTATATGACATGATTATTCCCTATTTGTTATCACTTCTTCAATAATTCTACACGTTTGTAGTCGCATAAGTTAAAATAAAAATATAAAATGCAATTCCTGATAGATGAGTTGAATATGTTAATCTGACTAAATGTTATACATTTTTTATGAGTCACAGTACTGATCACATACAAAACCAATGTAAAATGGTATATTGGAACTTTCAAAAGAAAAATATGTTTTAAAACCAAGTACTGACAAAGTTCAGAACTTAGCCACATACAGTAATTTTACCTACTCAACAAATTCCTTCAGTAATTTTATTGTCATGAAGTCATAAAATTTTATGTAATGTACCCAATTTTATGTCATATGCCTTTATTTTTTTTTAAAGATTTTATTTATTTATTTGAGAGAGAATGAGAGAGAGCACGAGAGGGAAGAGGGTCAGAGGGAGAAGCAGACTCCCTGCTGAGCAGGGAGCCCGATGCGGGACTCGAACCGGGGACTCCAGGATCATGACCTGAGCCGAAGGCAGTCGCTTAACCAACTGAGCCACCCAGGCGCCCTGTCATATGCCTTTAAGTACCTGTAAATGTGACATGATACTAGAAAGACTTATGCCTACATAACTTACTAAATCTTCAAGGAGGCTAACAAACTGTCAATGAAAACAGTGTAGCAAACTAAAATGAGAACATATAAAGAAGTTTAGTTATGCCTAATCTTTACTAAGGATACCACTTTACTTGGGAGCCACTATTCTCTATAATCCTGAGATGAATTTAAAAATGACACTTTATTAGTAACTCATAAATATTGCTCCTCACAATACCACCAATCTAGAAATACAATAGGGCTGGATAATAATAATAATAAGTCACTCTTCCATGGTTTTGCTCTTAACACTAATTTAGTTATTAATGCATATTGTCCCCAAGTCTTTACCCTCTTGCTTAGTGAAGATAGAGACATTCTGGAGAGTAATTAAAAACTTCTATCTTCCTAGTTTCCATCTTTTCCCTATGTGTATGGAGTTGACTAAAATTCCTCTAAATTTTCTGTGTGCATAGGGACTTCGCTGTCTTCCAGTGATCCTGGGAAGCACAGACCTACTTGCTGCTTCCTCTAAATCACGCTGGAAGTATAATGCTCAGTTCCTGTTATTGTATACCTATCTCCTGTCAGTCCTGCACTAAGCCAATAACCAACTCATTAGTGCTCCTGATTGACACTAGTAGAATCTGTAGGAATATGGGAGGTCTTGTAAAAATATGGGAGAGGATATAGAGGAAACAAAGATTATTAACATTGAAATGGTGAGGATATTGGAAAGGATAAGTGTTACATTTTACATCAGTCAAGATGTTTTCATTGTAAATGATAGAAATCAAAATTAAATTAGCTTAAGCTTAAAAGGAGTAAGAGGGCAGATAATCCTGACAGCAAGTCAGTAGTCATATTAATATAATCTAAAAAAAAAAAAAAAGAATAAAGTTCTCTTTTTCCCCTTACATCATGTGTCCATCTTGGTGACCAAGGGCAGGAGATGGTAACTGGTGGGAGTTAATATTATGGATAACTCTCACAAAAACCACATGGGTTGAAGAATTATTTTCCAAGAAAAGTACTATTAAACATAATTGAATATAGTGCTCAATAGAATTTACAAAGCTAAACAATTACATTAATATTGGAATGGCATTACACGAAGAGTGGAAAAACTAACAGTGAATTGGGTTCTTTAAAGAATGCATCAGCGCCCCTGGGTGGCTCGGTCGTTAAGCATCTGCCTTCGGCTCAGGTCATGATCCCAGGGTCCTGGGATCGAATCCCACATCGGGCTCCCTGCTGGGTGGGAAGTCTGCTTCTTCCTCTCCCACGCCCCCTGCTGGTGTTCCCTCTGTTGCTGTGTCTCTCTCTGTCAAATAAATAAATAAAATCTTTAAAAAAAATAAATAAAGAATACATCAGACTCAGAGCTGTTCTTGGAGAAATGGACAAGATTACATTACCACATTAGTGGTAATGTAATTCATGTTAATTTGTAACTACAAAGTTTAAAAAAAGATTTTCAGATTCTTAAGTACACATGGTACTCAAGGTGTATTCCTAGATTTGTGCTTAGGAAATAAAAAAACAAACCTGGAAATAATAGTGATTATTTAGGTGGATGTTGTCTTTCCCAGAATTAACTGGTCCATAATCTTACTAATCAAATGCTCTCTGATTGAGTCAATTAAACCAAGTCTACGGGAAATGATTACATTGTCAAAACTTTATATTTTAAAATAGAATAATATCGTCTAAGGTAATGAGACTAATTGTTCAGCCAACATTCCAAAATACATGCAGTTTAGGGGTTGATAATAGATGGGTCTTGAGGAAGTTGTTTTCTGTTCAGAGGAATTCCTAGCTAGCCGACTGAGCTTGGTATCTGCCCAACAATGAACCACAGAGGAGACAAAGGAAAGTAGTTACCGTTGGAAGTTTTTAAGATTGGCACAGTATAGTGTTTGAGGCATCTGAGCAGACAGCGGGAGATTAGCAAAAGGGAAGGTTTTCTGACAAAAGCGCTGACCACCTGTCCTTGTGAAGAAAAGCAAAAAGTAGAAGTCCTGTTACTTGTTCGCTTGGTTCTTGTCTCAGATACACCAAAGAATTGGAGACCCAAGCAGAATGGAGAGATACTGTTTATCGAGTAGATAAATATAGTACGCTTTCAAGACTGAAAGCGGGTCACTGCCAGAGCAAGAATGGCAATGGCCGTGAGAAGCTCTAGCTGCATCTTTTTATGCCTACGTTCTGTACATTTAATTTTGGCTTTGATTGACATTTTTGATTGACAGCTGGTGGTTATATAACCTTTTGGCTTCTGTGCACGTGCCTACCCATGATTCATTCTGTTATAATTATGTATTGCATATTTATGGACTTTTAATGAACTTCGTTGTGACTGTAAGGTAACTTAAGGGTAAGTTGCACCTTTTGTGAGCATGCTCAAACCTTGAAGTCCCCTTGTGGCTTTTAAGCCAGTTCTGTGGCTAGGCCTTTCCTGGTCTGTTACCCTTAGAGGTGGCTCTGAAGGTGTGGCTGTTAAAACTCTGCTTTATCCCTACTCCCTCATGTCTAACTAACTGCCTAACAGTCCATTTACTTAGAAAGGTCAAAAGTTCCTATTGAAAATAAACACATTTATCAACATCAGGCCTTTACTTCAGTTAGGTTAGTAACAAGGGTGCCTGCTATTAAGTTCCAGAATGTTTCCCAAGGTGAAAAACAGCACTAGAAGCTAAAATTAGGCTTTGACACAGGTGTGAGTCAAGCGGCACCCTTAAAGATAAAATGGATGAAATTAAAATACTAGACAAGGCCTGAACTGTATTATTTGTTTTGTAAAATGTCATTTGTTCAATGTATTTGTTTTGTAAAATTAAGTTGTAATTACTCAGAGCAAAACTGACAACATTAAGGCTTATTAAATTCTGTTTTAAAGATTTTTATATTAATTTATATTAATTATAACCTTATAACCTAAGGTGAAATAGTAAATCAGTTTAAATAAAGTGTATGTTTGGGGTGCTTGGGTGGCTCAGTAATTAAGCGGCTGCCTTTGGCTCAGGTCATGATCCTAGGGTCCTGGGATGGAGCCCCACATCAGGCTCTCTGCTCTGCGGGAAGCCTGCTTCTCCCTGGTTGTCTTCCCTCTCTCGCTGTGTGTCTTTCTGTCAGATAAATAAATAATATCGTTAAAAAATAAATAAATAAAGTGTATATTTAAAGGCAATGAGACTACAGTTCACAATGAATTTTTTAGATTTGATTGTCTTGAAATCTTTTCATAAATCTTTAATCTAGAAATTATCCAAAGAGCTTTTTAAAAAGAGTAACTGTTTGAAGTTTTTTTTCAGAAGTTGGCTATTTTTATAAGAGAAAATATTGGAACTGTGATTTTCAACTCTTTAAAAGAGACTTCAGCTTGGTATTAGCTCTAAGTTATTTGATTTTTAAAAATTCAAGTAAGATGAAATATTAATCTGCATTTTTTTTTTAAGTTCAGAGCCCACCAAATAAACTACTTCTTATGGTGATCTGGCACTTTATTTGTAAAAGATATAGCTGATAATGCTATAATATTTGCAGTTTGCTATGCAGTTTTTGAAGTGATCAAAATTTCCTATAACTGCTCTCAATTGAAATATCACAATTAATTACCTTAATATATGTTAAATTAATTAAAGGTTGTGCTTAAAGAAGCTAGGAATGTATCATTTTTGCTTACATTGCCATCTGTTCTAATTATATATCCAAAGTTACTGGACATTATCCAAAATGTGTAGTGACTATTGACCTAAACAAATTGCTAGCTGAATTCTTTTACAAAATAAACAATGATTAAAAATAGAGTACTCTTTTAGAGTAGAAAAAAAAAAACTGGTAAATGGAGCTGGGCTCTTCATCAAGGAGACCAATTTCTCTGAAGTTGCCTTTAGTGAAAAATTTCACATTCACTTGTATATAGCAGAGGCAAAATGGGGGGGGATTAGTAACCAGTATTTTCTCAACTCTATATTTTTAGGTTTAAAGTTAAGTTTCATGCTCATGAAATACACACATTTTTGGGTTCTTTTTTTTTTTAAGATTTTATTTATTTGAGAAACTTAAAGAAAGAGCATGAGCTAGGGGAGGGGCAAAGGAAGAGGGAGAAGCAGACTCCCCACTGAGCAGTGAGGGGTAGGGCTGGACCTGGGGCTGGACCCAGGGTTCCATGGGAGGCTCAATCCCAGGACTCTGGGATTATGACCTCAGCCGAAGGCAGATTCTTTTTTTTTTTTTTTTTAAGATTTTGTTTATTTATTTGACAGAGAGACAGCGAGAGAGGGAACACAAGCAGGGGAAGTGGGAGAGGGAGAAGCAGGTTTCCCGTAGAGCAGGGAGCCCGAAATGGGGCTTGATCCCAGGACCTTGGGATCATGACCTGAGCTGAAGACAGACGCTTAACGACTGAGACACCCAGGTGCTCCTGGAAGTCAGATTCTTAACCAACTGAGCCAACCAGGCGCCCCCATTCTTTGGGTTATTGATATCCAGTTTAAATATTCTGAGGTAAGATTGTGAAGACACAATATTTTAAGGACTAGTCATCATTCATATGAATTGCCTTGTGTTTGTGATCACTGTTGTCATTTTCTGACCAACTATTTATTCCATCACATTAATTGAAGACATTGGTATCTGTCTCCTCCACTTGCCATTTTAAGTTTCACCATTTTCTGTGGGACTGTATTTTCCACAAGAATAAACTCTATCAGCATTTATTATTTTTAAGGTCAACCTCTCTGTTTATGAGCAGTCAACAGGAAGAGAAAATCTTGTTCAACCTTAATCTGCTATCATCTCCATATGTGTTAATCAGGATTAAATCAGGAGGTAGAAACCATACAGTAGTTTGAAGAGTTTAATATAAAAAGTTATTAACTATAACAGGGAAATAGAGTAATGAGGAATTGGTTAGTAAGATGTAAAGAGAACTCTAAAGAACATAATAATAGCATATACAAGTGTAGCTACTACCCCTAGAGTGGAGACATCTACAGAAGAGGACCACCAAAGGCTAGATCCAGACCTTGTTAGAGAAGCACGGTGTTGGCCACTGAGTGGCAGAGAAGTCATTGGAGTGCCACTGGCACAAATTGCTAGAAAGAACTTGTCATAAATCTACCCACTAGGGTGCTAGTGAAATCTCCTCACAGGGAGATGTATCATCAGAGGGACTTCACTAGAAAATCAGCAAAAAGAAAATTGCATTTAGATTTTATTACCAAGAAGGCAGTGGGGTACACTAATTATTTAGGCTATTAAAACTCTTTGGAAACTAAGATGTTGGAAAAATACTAGAGGGAGGAGAATATGTGAAAAACTTGGATTTATTGTGAAATAGAGCTAATACAGAGCATATATAATCTGATTGCCTATACAGCCTCAAAATAAATAAGCAATTTTTCTAGTCAATCAACTTATCAACCATTTCAATATTGCAAACCAATATTTTTTAAATTATTTATGTAATTTCATCAGAATAATCATGTAAACATGGTCTCTAAAGAGGACTGAGAACTTTTAATAGGATTATGTAACAAGATATAAAGATTTCAGAAGACAGCATTTCTCTTGAAGTTTGAAAGTCTGCAAGTAGGAAAAAAAAAATGGGATTGCATTTGCTTGACTTTCTTACAACTCCCACTTTTTAAAAATTCTTTGGTTCTAGTTTAGCGTATATTGTTTCATAACTTCAACATATTTGACCCTAGCTTCGATGTGGGAGTTGGTGAGATGAGAAACTTCAAACTGTGATTTTGAAACCCCCAGTTCAAATGCTCTGGGGTGATACTGTGAAGAGACTATTCCTTAAAATAAATGATTTGATCTTCAATCAAGAAAAGTGTTAACTTCCTGGAAACTTTCCAGTTTGCTGTTCTGAAGAACTCAATTTAGCAATTTCATCAACTTTCACTTATCCATGTTATTGGAGAGAAGCAGTGGCATGAATAATCTAAAAGTGCAGTTAATTTTAAAAGAATTTATATGAAGTGATTTTCTGTAGTTGATTTAACTTCTTAGTTGTGTTGTACCTAAGCTAATAATAAAATTAGTTTTTCTTTCCTCAGGGCATAATAATTGGTACCTCAGTAAAATAACGTGTGATAAGAGAAAGGCAGGCACTTTTTTTAGTTAACATGAAAAATTCCTTAAGCAGTACAGCCGTGTGTAGACAGTTACTTGAAAATCGTTGGTAATAAGAAAGCTTACTATATGTGAAAAACTGGAAAATCAATACATCTGACTCCACATTGTGAGATGCTGACTGGACCTCAATTTATATGCACATTAGTGAGGTGAATGTACTTTACTAGCTTATCCTTCTGTGAGTCCATGGATTTCAAAGCACTCTGTAAATTATAAAGCATTATATAAATACATCCTGAATTGGAAGTTGTCATAATGTGGTATACAGATTCTTTGTTGGTCTTATTAATATATATATGGAAGGTGTCCTTTAAAAATGCTACTGTTTTTCCCCATGTTTTCTCCTTTCTTGTTTCCCAACTAACCAGGTAGCAGGTTCTGTGATTCCTTATCTCAAAGAAAGATCCTACAAAATATTTGTTTCGAAAAGCCTAAGCCTATCAAAGAACAAGGATAACAAGAGATGATTTCTAGTAAATTAAGAAAAGAAATTCCTTGATGGCATAATAAAAAAGAGTATGATAAAGTAGTTTGGGAGACTTAGGGAAAGTGAGGTATATTAACAGGACATTGAGATTCTGGTTCATGTCAAATCAACTGCAAGCTCAGTCAACTGAGAGAAACAAGCCTGGACTAGCTACAGTAGCTAAAAGAAAATGTCATTCTAGTAACTAACAACAACAAATGTAACCAACTTGAGAAATCTATAGGGAAACTGGAGTCTCTCTAGTGTCAGTGTATGTGGGGAGATCAATGGCTACAAAACAACTGGGAGAGGCAGAGAGAGAATACTTTTGAAGGAACATTTTAAATACCACTGTTCTTTTATCTTTTGACTCTTGATCAATCTGAGGCAACAGGAGTAGTATCAGGGCAAGATCAATGCTCGATGCAAGAGAGAAATTGATGGAAACTGGTGTGTCCTGACCAGTCATTATTAAACATTTATTTCTACCTCCTCTTCCTGAATCACATACTTTGCCAACTGCTTCCTCCTAATGTTTCTCAGAGTCATGCTCATGAATATATGAAAATTTTTTAATGTATGATAAAGGTGGCATCACAAATACATGCAGAAAGGACAGATTGTTTATTAGATAGTGTTGTAAAAATTGGCTCATTACATGGAGAAAAATAAACTTGGATCTCTACCTAACTCCAAGTAGAAAGGTGAACTCCAGATGGTTTAAAAACTTAATGAAAAGTAAAACTATAAAGTCAATAAACAAAAATGTTAAAGATTATCATTGTTACTAAGATACTATGAAGAATTTTTTAACAAGAGTTTGAAAGCACTAACCATGAAGCCAAACAAACAAAAGACAAAAGAGTGATAATGTTCAATAAAAATATCATGAAAAACATAGAAAAGAAATAATGCATAAAGTTAATAAGGATTAATATTTAGCATATAGAGATTGCAGTAAAATATACT
The DNA here is from genome assembly GCF_037043125.1 of Eumetopias jubatus. Taxonomy (NCBI): domain Eukaryota; kingdom Metazoa; phylum Chordata; class Mammalia; order Carnivora; family Otariidae; genus Eumetopias; species Eumetopias jubatus. The sequence continues at coordinate 36,787,933 of NW_028274807.1, forward strand.
GATAACTGTAAATCCACTAGAAAAAGATAGAAATCCAAATAGGAAAATGTGTCAAAGAGAGAGAAAATGTACGGAAACTCATAAACTAAGAAAGATATGAAGATATTTTGTAATTCATTAGTAGTCAAACAAATTGAAGTGATAGTAAGTAGATATCATATTAAACTTATCATATTGGACAACGGTGAGTCTTACCAGGATATGGGGCAGTATAGTCCCCATTATGACCTGCCACAGCAGCTATCCTTAAGAGCAGTCCGACTTTTCTTGGTCAAATTAAATGTATGCACAACCCATGATCCAAGAATTATGTATATAAGATACTCTCACATAAGTGCTTTGGAGGATACATACAAGGACTTGTACAACCTATTGTCTGTCCTTGGAAAGATGAATAACTGAAATGTGGTGCAGCTATCTCACAGAGTATTAGTTATTAGCAACTAGCCAGTTATACATATAGCAACATGTATTAGTCTTAAAAAAGGCACCGAAGAAACAAAATGTAAGAAATAGAGGTGTATAATATAATATGATCATAATTTTAAAATGTGTGCAGCAAAACAATAGGACATATATTCCAAGAGTAGATACAGGAGACATATTCATAGAAAACATTAAAATAACTTCATACAGACAAGATGAGAAAGAAGATTGTAGATAAAAGTTAAGGATTCATAGGGAACAGATTAAAAGCTGAGGTATCAGTGATAGGCCAAAGGAAATAGTATCATCAGAGAAAGCTGAAACCTCTGGGAACTGAATTGATTTCTACAGGCTGTTCAGAGCTCGTCTGAGTGGGTCTTACCCTTACCTCTCTCTAAAGGCTTTCCTGGCTGTTTTTAATGGAGAAAGAACAGTCTCTCCAATAAATAGTGTTTGGAGAACTGAAAGCCACATGCAAAAGAATTAAATCAGACCCTTCTCTTATACTCTACACAAACATCAACTCAAAATGGTAAGACCTCAAACTGTAAAAATCCTAGAAGAAAATGGAAAGTTCCCTGACATTGGTCTTGACAAAGATTTTTTGATTTGACACCAGAGCACACATAACAAATGAAAAAATAAAGTGCTACTATATCAAACTACAGAGTTCTGCACAGCAGAGGAAACGACACAGTGGGAAGGCAAACTATGGAATGAGAAAAAGAAATATTTGCAAACTATATATCTAATAAGGAATTAATATCTAGAATATGTAAGGAACTCTTACAACACAATAGCAAAACCCCCTACAAATTACCTGAATTAAAAATAGGTAAAAACCTGCATCGACATTTTTCCAAGGAAGATATACCCAATGGCAGACAGGTAAATGATATGAAAAGGTACTCAACGTTACTATTCATCGGGGAAATGCTTATCGAAAGCACAGTGAGATAACACCTCACATTTTTTAGAATAGCTATTATCTGAAATTCAAAGGATAACAAGAGTTGGCAAGAATATAGTGAAAAGGGAACTCTGTACACTGTTGGTAGGAATGTAAATTGATACAACCATTAGGGAAAACAGCATGGAAGTTCCTCAAAAAACTGAAAATAGAACTACCATATGTTTCAGCAATTCCACCCTTGGTTATATATCCAAAAGAAATCAATCACTCTCTTGAGGAGATATCTGTATGTTCATGGTCATTGCAGCATTATTTACAATAGCCAAAATATGGAAACAAACTAAATGTCTATTGATGGATGAATGAAGAAAACATAGTGTATATACATATAATAGAATATTATTTAACCTTAATAAAGAAGGAAATCCTGCCGTTTGTGACAACATGGATGAACCTGGAGGACATTCTGCTAAGTGAAATAAACAGACACAGAAAGATAAATATTTCACAATCCTACTTGTATGTGGAATCTTAAAAAAAAAAAAAAAAAGTTGAACTCACAGTAACAGAAAGTTGAAGAGTGGTTACCAAAGGCTAGGGGCCAGAGAGGGGAAAAGGGGAGGTTAAAGAAAAAGTAGAACGGAGGCTGCCAAGGTTAGGCTGGGGGAAGCAGTCATGGGGAGTTACTGTTTAATGGGTGTAGAGATTCAGTTTTGCAGAATGAAGAGTTCTGGAATAAGAAGGTGGTGATGATTGCACAACAATATGAATGTACTTAATATCACTGACCTGTACACTTAAAAATGTAAGATAATAAATTTTATGTTATAGGTATTTTACTACAATAAAAAAATGGGGAAAAATGCTTAACTCTGCTGCTGGATGCTAATCTTGATGACTATACAGCAGGAATGATGAGGATCAATGTCTTGAGATTTTGTTTTACGTCCTTCTGAGCTTCTTAATGAACTATATGAATTCTATCAACCACCTAACACACCAAAACACCAATGAGAAATTGAAATTTGGGTGAGCTTTGAAATTTAGCAAGAGTTGAGCTTGTGTGTGCATAGAGAAAACATCTCAATCTGAACCTGCGTGCTGGATTTGTGGAGTGGATCAAAATAGTTTGTGGCTCTTAGAGCAAATATAATGATTAAATATAATTTAATTTCCTTTTTTAGATTAATACTTATATCTTTTGATAGCAACAAATAGTATTTTGGAAAAGAATGAGTGATATTAAAAAAGGGCATACAAATTTCAACTAATAAAAATATTACTAATCTAAAGATAAATCAAACAGGGGTGCCTGGGTGGCTCAGTCTTTAAGCCTCTGCCTTTGGCTCAGGTCATGATCCCAGGCTCCTGGGATCAAGACCCACCTTCTGCTCTCTGTTCAGTGGGAAGCCTGCTTCTCCCTCTCCCACTCCCCCTGCTTGTGTTCCTTCTCGCTGTGTCACTCTCTGTCAAATAAAAAAAATAAAGACAAATCGAACAAAAAAATAAAGAGAAGACAAGCAGAAAAAGCTTACAATTAAAAACAACTGGTTTATATGTATATATTTCATACTATATATGTCTTTATACATATATATCACATATATATTTATATTATATATATTCACACACACACCATAAATCAAAATCTTGTTGAGTTAGACAAATTAAAAATCTCTACATTTGCAAGCAGTAAAACCCATCATCAACACTTCAGGAAAATCAAATCACTAAAGACACAGTGAAGAGCATATGAGTATATGGAATAAAAATAAAAAGAATTCATATAGGGGCGCCTGAGCGGCTCAGATGGCTAAGCAGTTGCCTTTGGCTCAGGTCATGATCCTGGGGTCCTGGAGTCGAGCTCCCACATTGGGCTCCCTGCTTGGCGGGGAGCCTGCTTCTCCCTCTCTTTCTCCTGCTCCCACTGCTTGTGCTCTCTCGCTCTCTCTGTCAAATAAATAATTAAAATCTTAAAAAAAAGCATATAACAGAAAAACTAATATAGAAAATAGAGTGTCATTGGTTTTGCTGAATGATAATTCATAATGAATTCAGGATGAATGGCAGAGTCCACAGAGTTTTAAATATATTCTTATAATTGAAAAATATTAAATATAGGAAAATATTTTTTATAATTCACCAATAATGAATTATAAAACAAGTAAAACATAAGAAAAAGTCTGATGATTTTGATTACACTGAAATAAAGATATCTTCATTAAAGAGGACACCCTTATCAGAATGGAAAGTAGGAGAAAAAAATGCAAAGCAAAAAATTCTCACAAATATAATCGCAAGTGGCCAAATTGGTTTTGAATTCTAATATGTCATTTTACACTCACCAATATTATATGACAGTGTGTGCTTAAGTCCTCACATTATTGAATATTCTCAAATTTTAAAATATATGTTAATCCAGTAAATGTTAACAGTCATGTTTTAAGCATGCATAAAATTAGATATCTTTTTACTTTTTATTTACAATTTGTCCTTCATTTTTATTCACTGTTTGTTCACTTTGAGATTTTAATTTCATTATCTCCTCTGTTGTAACTTTTGTTTCTGTATGAATAAAAAGCTATGATTGATAATGATGTACACATTTGGTCCAGAACAATTCTTTGTTTGTTCTTGAGTTTAATATCCTACACATTCTTGAAGATTACAGAACAGTATTTTTTAGAATGTTTTTTAATTTGTCTCATATTTCCTCATGATTAGATTTCAGTTATGTCTTTGAGCAGAAATGTTACATGAATACTTTTGTATTCTTATCATTGTATCCCAACTGGGGCCATGCAATGTGAATTTTTTCCATCATTTGTGATATTTGATATAATCCTCTTCTTTCTCTTTTACTTGCCTCTTCCACATATCGAAAGGGAACAAATAAGTGACAAAAGTGTCCTTCCTGGAAAATTATTTTAAATTAATTACAATAATTTAATAGAAGTTGATTTAATCACACACTTTTACTTTATTTTTTAAATTTTATTGTGCTATGTTAATCACCGTACATTACATCATTAGTTTTTGATGTAGTGTTCCATGATTCATTGTTTGCGTATAACACCCAGTGCTCCATTCAGACGTGCCCTCTTTAATACCCATCACCAGGCTAACCCAGCCCCCACCCCTTCCCCTCTAGAACTCTCAGTTTGTTTCTCAGAGTCCATCGTCTCTCATGGTTCGTCTCCCCCTCCAATTTCCCCCCCTTCATTTTTCCCTTCCTGCTATCTTCTTTTTATTTTTTTTTAACATAGTGTATTATTTGTTTTAGAGGTACAGGTCTGTGATTCAGCAGTCTTACACAATTCACAGCGCTCACCATAGCACATACCCTCCCCAATGTCTATCACCCAGCCACCCCATCCCTCCCACCCACCACCATTCCAGCAACCCTCAGTTTGTTTCCCGAGATTAAGAATTTCTCAATCAGTGAGGTCATATGATACATGTCTTTCTCTGATTGACTTACTTCGCTCACCCTAATACCCTCCAGTTCCATCCACGTCATTGCAAATGGCAAGATTTCATTCCTTTTGATGGCTGCATAATATTCCATTGTATATATATATATATATACACAATGGAATATATATGTATATATATATGTGTATATATATATATACACATATATATACCGCCTCTTTATCTATTCACGTCTATGAACATCTTGGCTCTTTCCACAGTTTGGCTATTGTGGACATTGCTGCTATAAACATCACATGCCCCTTCAGATCACTACATTTGTATCTTTGGGGTAAATACCCAGTAGTGCAATTGCTGGGTCATATGGAAGCTCTATTATCAACATTTTGAGGAACTTCCATGTTTTTTCCAGTGTGGCTACACCAGCTTGCCTTCCCACAAACAGTGTAGGAGGGTTTCCCTTTCTCCATATCCCCGCTGACATCAGTTGTTTCCTGACTTGTTAATTTTAACCATTCTGACTGGTGTGAGGTGGTATCTCAGTGAGGTTTGGATTTGGATTTCCCTGATGCCAAGCGATGTTAAGCACTTTTTCATGTGTCTGAAGAAACTTCTTTGGAAAAATGCCTGTTCGTGTCTTCTGCCCATTTCTTGATTGGATCATTTGTTCTTTTGGTGTTGAGTTGGATAATTTTTTATAGATTTTGGATACAAGCCCTTTATCTGATATGTCTTTTGCAAATATCTTCTCCCATTCTGTTGGTTGTCTTTTGGTTTTTGTGGACTGTTTCCCTTGCTGTGCAAAAGCTTTTTATCTTGATGAAGTCCCAAAGGTTCATTTTTGCCCTTGCTTCCCTTGCCTTTGGCGATGTTTCTAGGAAGAAGTTATTGCGGCTGAGGTCGAAGAGGTTGCTGCCTGTGTTCTCCTTTAGGACTTTGATGGACTCCTGTCTCACATTTAGGTCTTTCAACCATTTTGAGTCTATTTTTGTGTGTGGTGTAAGGAAATGGCCCAGTTTCATTCTTCTGCATGTGGCTGTCCAATTTTCCCAATACCATTTGTTGAAGAGACTGTCTTTTTTCCATTAGACATTCTTTGCTGCTTTGTCGAAGATTAGTTGACCATAGAGTTGAGGGTCCATTTCTGGGCTCTCTATTCTGTTCCATTGATCTATGTGTCTGTTTCTGTGCTAGTACGATATTGTCTTGATGATTGCAGGTTTGTAATAGGGCTTGATCTCCCGAATTGTAATTCGGGAAAGCCACCAGCTTTGCTTTTCTTTTTCAACATTCTTCTGGCTATTCAGGGACTTATATGGTTCCATACAAATTTTAGGATTATTTGTTCCATTTCTTTGAAAAAAGTGGATGGTATTTTGATAGGGATTGCATTAACTGTGTAGATAGCTCTAGGTAGCATTTATATCTTCACAATATTTGTTCTTCCAATCCATGAGCATGGAGCATTTTTCCATTTCTTTGTGTCTTACTCAGTTTCTTTCATGAGTATTTTATAGTTTTCTGAGTACAGATTCTTTACCTCTTTGGTTAGATATATTCCTAGGTATCTTATGGTTTTGGGTGCAATTGTAAATGGGATCGACTCCTTAATTTCTCTTTCTTCTGTCTTGTTGTTGGTGTATAGAAATGCCACTGATTTTTATATCCTGCCACTTTACTGAATTCTGGTATGAGTTCTAGCAGTTTTGAGGTGGAGTCTTTTGGGTTTTCCACCTAAAGTATCATATCATCTGCAAAGAGTGTGAGTTTGACTTCTTCTTTGCAAATTCGGATGCCTTTTATTTATTTTTGTTGTCTGATTGCTGTGGCTAGGACTTCAAATACTATGTTGAATGGCAGTGGTGATAGCGGACATCCCTGCCGTGTTCCTGACCTTAGGGGGAAAGCTCTCAGTTTATCCCCATTGAGAATGATATTCACTGTGGGATTTTCATAGATGGTTTTTATGATATTAAGGTATGTACCCTCTATCCCTATACTTTGAAGAGTTTTGATCAAGAAAGGATGCTGTACTTTGTCAAATGCTTTTTCTGCATCTATTGAGAGGATCACATGGTTCTTGTTCTTTCTTTTATCAGTGTATTGTATCACATTGATTCATTTGCAGATGTTGAACCAGTCTTGCAGTCCAGGCATAAATCGCACTTGGTCATGGTGAATAATCCTTTTAATGTACTGTTGGATCCTATTAGCTAGTATTTTGGTGAGAATTTTTGCATCCATGTTCATCAAGGATATTGGTCTGTAATTCTCCTTTTTGATGGAGGTCTTTCTCTAGTTTTGGGATCAAGGTAATGGTGTCCTCATAAAATGCATTTGGAAGTTTTCCTTTCATTTCTATTTTTTGGAACAGTTTCAGAAGTATAGGTATTAATTCTTCTTTAAATGTTTAGTAGAATTCCCCTGGGAAGCTATCTGGCTATGGGCTTTTGTCTGTTGGGAGATTTTTGATGACTGCTTCAATTTCCTTAGTGGTTATAGGTCTGTTCAGGTTTTCTATTAATTCCTGGTTCAATTTTGTTAGTTTATACATCTCTAGAAATGCATCCATTTCTTCCAGATTATCTGATTTGCTGGCATATAGTTGCTCATAATATGTTCTTATAATTGTTTGTATTTCTTTGGTGTTGTTTGTGATCCCTCCTCTTTCATTCATGATTTTATTTATTTGGGTCATTTCTCTTTTCCTTTTGATAAGTCTGGCCATGGGCTTATCAATCTTGTTAATTCTTTCAGAGAACCAGCTCCTAGTTTTGTTTATCTGTTCTACTGTTCTTTTGGTTTCTATTTCATTGATTTCTGCTCTGATCTTTATTATTTCTCTTCTCCTGCTCGGTTTAGGCTGTATTTGCTGTTCTTTCTCCAGCTCCTTTAGGTGTAGGGTTAGGTTGTGTATTTGAGACCTTTCTTGTTTCTTGAGAAAGACTTGTATTGCTATATACTTTCCTCTTAGGGCTGCCTTTGCTGCATCCCAAAGATTTTGAACAGTGTGTTTTCATTTTCATTTGTTTCCATGAATTTTTAAAATTCTTCTTTAATTTCCTAGTTGACCCATTCATTCTTTAGGAGGATGCTTTTTAGCCTCCATGTATTCGAGTTCTTTCTGACTTTCCTCCTGTGATTGAGTTCTAGTTTCAAAGCACTGTGGTCTGAAAATATGCAGGGACTGATTCCAATCTTTTTGTCCTGGTTGAGACCTGATTTGTGACCTAGGATGTGATCAATTCTGGAGAATGTTCCATAGGCCCTAGAGAAGAATGTGTATTCTGTTGCTTTCAGATGGAATGTTCTGAATATGTCTGTGAAGTCCATTTGGTCCAGTGTCTCATTTAAAGTCTTTATTTCCTTGTTGATCTTTTGCTTATATGATCTGTGCATTTCAGTGAGGGTGGTGTTAAAGTCCCCCACTATTAATGTATTGTTGTTGATGTGTTTCTTTGCTTTTGTTTTTAATTGGCTTATAAAATTGGCTGCTCCCATGTTAAGGACACTATATCCTTCCTCATCTCTTATTATAGTCTTTGGTTTAAAATCTAATTTTTCTGATATGAGGATAGCCACCCCAGCTTTCTTTTGGTGTCCATTATCATGGTAAATTGTTTTTCACCCCTCACTTTCAATCTGGAGGTGTCTTTGGGTCTAAATGAGTCTCTTGCAGACAGCATATTGATGGTTCTTGTTTTTTTATCCAATCTGACACCCTGTGTCTTTTGATTGGAGAATTTGCCCATTTACATTCAGGGTAACTATTGACATATATGAACTTAGTGCCATTGTATTGCCTGTAAGGTGACTGTGTATTATCTGTGTTCCTTTCTGGTCTAGTTACTTTTAGGCTCTCTCTTTGCTTAGAGGACCGCCTCTGATTATCGCCTCTGATTCACATCTCCGCACGTCCTACCTTCCAGAAAGTGGTTGCTTTTCTGTTCAGAGAGTTGCTGCTATTCTTTTCTTCAACCTCCTGTTGAGTTCATAGGTCTTCAGAATGGTTTGATCCCTATCTAGCTGGATTCCTGGACCAGACGAAATTTAGGTCTCCTATTCCTTTGCCATCTTGCTCCTCCCCTAATCTCACACTTTTAAACAAGATAAAAGATCTACCCTTTCCCTTTTTAGTGTTAATTTCTCCTTGCTTCTTTTTTTCTTTTTATGGTCCAATAGAGCATTATATAGTGCCATATTGAAAAAGTTCTATTTTCTTCAGACATTTACCTCAGCCCTAATTAATTGATTTGTTACTGTGTTAAGAAAATCTTTTCTTTTTGATGAAACATGAACTATAAATTCATTTTTGTATAATTAAAAGTTTATAATAATGCTTCTACAGAATTTTATTTATTTTTTAAAGATTTTATTTATTTATTTATTTGAGAAAGAGAGAATGAGAGATAGAGAGCATGAGAGGGAAGAGGGTCAGAGGGAGAAGCAACCTCCCTGCTGAACAGGGAGCCCGATGTGGGACTCGATCCGGGGACTCCAAGATCATGACGAGCCGAAGGCAGTTGCTTAACCAACTGAGCCACCCAGGCGCCCTACAGAATTTTAAATTATAGAATTAACATATATGCTTATTTCTGTTTTTCTTCCACAAGTCAAAATTTAGCATAACAAAAAAAACATTAAAATTAAAGAGTAGCAGAATTAGATGTTCTAAAATTCTCATAAAATAGCAACATTTGAGAAGTAAAATATTACATACAATTGTATTTTTTTATTTTTTATTTTTTAATTTAATTTTATTATGTTATAAATTCTAAGACATATTATTAAACAGAGAAATAGCCTTGAGTATATAAATTCTGATAATGAAGATGTATATAAAATAAATAATAAACTTTTTCTTAGTAATTGTAAGCATTAATAAGAGAAAGAATTAAATATAAACATGAAATATGGTGGTTTAGTTATGAACTTGTTAAATTAGAACTGGTTTGTTATCTATTATGGGCATTTAAAGTAAACTTAGAGGATTCATTTATTCTTTTTTTTTGGATATTTTATTTTTTTATTTGACAGAGAGCAAGAGAATACACGCAGGGGGAGTGGCAGGCAGAGGGAGAAGCGAGCAGGCAGCCTGATGTGGGGCTCGATCACAGGATCCTGGGATCATGACCTGAGCCGAAGGCAGATGCTTAACCAACTGAGCCACCCAGGCACCCCAAGGCTTCATTTATTCGTTCAGAAACTTTAAAACCCACAATTGTAAAAGAAACATTATCATAAACCTTTTGATCTTTAGTTATATTGGAACAAAGTAGAATAGAATGAAGAATATAGAACTTATTTTGGCATATTTTACTTAGTGAATAATACACACTAGCCTTATGATGATAGCCAGTAAAAGTATCCTTTGGTAAACCTTCGTTTAATTGGAAAAAATATACAGCCTTTTTTAAGAAAATAGGAAATACATAATCTCACCAATTGCCAAAGTTTGCCTTTTATTCTTCCACATTATTCACATTAATTTTGATAATATAACCGATATAGAGCAAGTATTCTTACTATTGCAAGCATAGCATTTATGGGGCTAAAGTAAAAAGATAGTATGGGAGAAAAAATACATAAGTAAGAAGGAGCATAAGTATTTGTATGTGATTAGTATTTATGGCCCCCCAGAAAGCAAATAATGTTGATTATGAAATTGGAACAGATAGCTCATATCTTTCTTGTTCTTCTATAGCTCAAAATAAGACTCTAGGAAATTAATTTTGCTGGGTAAATACAAAACATAGATGAGAAAAAATAATGAATAAAAGGCTTTAAATTCCAGTAAATAAATTGAATAATGGGCAATAAGAAAGAATAAGATCACCCGTTTAGTTTCATTCATAGGAATAAAGCTTCATAAAAGTATCACATATAAAAATCTTGACATTACCAAAAACTGTTAATAATATGATATTTGAAATACAGTATATATTACAGTCTAATTAAGTATCTTGAAGGTTTAATGATACCTCAAATGTCCAATAAATATTTACTGTTAAAAATATTACTTATTTCCTAGTTAAGTATAATATAGCAAACTTTTCTTACTTTCTTAAGAAGAAAATGTGAAAGGGTAAGACAGCAGAACTGGGGTATTAACTATATTTTGGTAATTCTTATGTGGATTTATAGTTCATACTGAAGGAAATAAATGAGACAAAAGTAACTGAAAATTACTTTGTTACTTTACTGTGCATGAAGAGAATAATAATAGGGAAAAGAATCTAAAAAATGAGTCACATAAAGAATGCTTATTAAAAAACAATTTGCTCTAGGAAGCTGAATAAATTTGGCAAAAAAGTTCTTAACATATATAATATAACAGAGAAAAAAGGCCATGAAAAAATATTCCAAGAAGAGTCGCAAGATAACAATGGATGATTAGATGGTTAATTTTATGTGTCAACTTGACTGAGCTAAGGGATGCCCAGAAGTCTGGTAAAACAGTATTTCTGGGTGTGTCTGTGAGGTGTTTCTGGAAGAGATTAGCATTTTAACTGGTAGACAAAGTGAACAGATCCATTGTGGGTGGATAATATCCAATCGGATGAGGGCAGAAACAGAACAAAAGGCAAAGAAAGGGTGGATTTGCTCTCTTTGCTGGAGTTGGAACATCATTTTCTCTTGCCTCTGGACTCAGCTAAGACTGGGACTCACACCATTAGCCTCCACATTCTCTGGCCTTGGACTCAGATTGAAATACACAACTTACCCGGTTCTCCAACTTGCAGATGGCAGATCAGAGAACTTTTTGACCTCCATAATCACATGAGCCAATTCCTCTAATAAACTCCTCACATATACTTATATATATTCTTTTGGTTTTATTTCTCTGGAGAATCCTGGCAAATACAGCTGATAAGACATATAAAAGTTAGATGAGAAATGATTTAGAGAATTCCAGAAAAGAAATGGAAGGAAGCTAACTGGGGAAATAATTACGTTACAGAAATTAAAAAGAAATCAATGTAAGTGAATTGTAAATTTTGCTTCAAATTCAAATGTCCTCAATTCTGAGACTTTCAAGAGAGTTTTGAGAAAAGTATAACAGAAATGAAAAAGGATGTATAGAAAGAGCATGTATATTGATATAGAAAGATTTCTATGATACATTATTAAGCAAAAAATAGTAATTAGCCTTATATCATCCTTTAATACCATGGATATTTTATTTTAAAGCTACAAAAAGATATATAGATACATAGGTATATGTACATTTTTGTAAACATACATAAACATTTATATGATTCATATAGATATGGCTCATATATAATAGGCTCAACTATGCACAGGTAATTTTTGTATTGACAAGGTTAAGTTATGAAAATATTAATGGATATTAAGTTAATATTGAGAAAATGTTGTCACTCCCTACTCTAATGTTACATCCATAGTGTAACAGTTCTGGATTCTCTCCACTTGATCATACATCCTCTTATTAAGTAAAAGTTTTTCATAACTGTGAATGTGGAAGAAAAACTAGGTCTATAGATATAACCCGGGTCTTTTCCCTCTTACTTCTCTAGATTTTGCCAGATTGCAGATATCACAGGTTCTCAAAGCTTTCCTCCATGCCTTAGATTAACTGGGGCAGGTATTAACAGTTGTTTCAGGTAGCAAATGGGAAGAAAGAAATTAGAGAAGTGAATGACTATTTATTGAGTAGTAAAATCTTTAAAAATCAGATAATATCCATTCTTTGCCTTTAGCAAAATTAAAAAGAATATCTAAATTACTTCTTATGATGAATCCCATGTTAGCTTTTGCTTTTTTTTTACAGAAATAATTCAAAGAACTGAATGACAGTGCTATGAAAATCTAATTTCTAAACAATTATAGAAGTGACAAAGGGTTTCCCACTTATTAACACTATACCACGAAAAATGGAAATAAAGTGAAAATGGGGTTACAGAATGAATACTATCCCATTTAGCATTGAATAACATCCATCCACAGATAACTAATTAAAATAATTAATAAAAATATTTGCCCGGCAAGAAATGCACTTCCAGTAAAAGTTTAATTATTACATTTAATTCATATTTATGTGCTTTATGAATTATTTACTAATAATTTTAATAACTCATTTGTAACTAAAAACTTTAACAGTATGAACCTTATAGAATGAAAAGGTTTTAAATAAATTCCAATTTTTTGGATGCCTGGGTGGCTCAGTTGGTTAAGCGACTGCCTTCGGCTCAGGTCATGATCCTGGAGTCCAGGGATCGAGTCCCGCATCAGGCTCCCTGCTCAGCAGGGAGTCGGCTTCTCCCTCTGACCCTCCTCCCTCTCATGCTCTCTCTCTTTCTCTCTCAAATAAATAAATAAAATCTTTAAAAATAAATAAATAAATAAATAATTTCCAATTTTTAATCCATATTTTCATAGAAAATTATAAGGAAATTAACTTAAAGCTATGATGTATAACATTATATTATGATAAATTTTTTTGGTTATGGTTGAATATCAAAATTATACATGTGTTTTTTAGTAAAGTAAAATTTCCTACAGTTGAAGATGAGCTTTATGACATATTTTTAGAATGTTTATTGTAAGTTTCAGGTTATGTTAAAAGGGTAACATAATAATTTTATTTTAAAATACTTATATTTAAATATATCAAAATGACACCATTTATATTTAAATTTATGTAAAATGTTAGACGTAAAGTGAAAACATATGATGAAAGACTATTTGCTTTTTCAAGTGATTTTATTGGGGTCATAAATCCAAAGGCATTTCTATTTTATAGGTGAGGGCTGTAAAGATGGGCCAAGTAACTACTAAAATTGAAAGTGTGAAAACGAGTCAACAGGTAGTGGTTTAAAGACAAATGATATTTATTTATTTATTTTTTAAAATTTTATTATGTTATGTTAGTCACCATACAATACATCATTAGTTTTTGATGTAGTGTTCCATGATCCATTGTTTTCGTATAACACCCAGTGCTCCATGCAGTACGTGCCCTCCTTAATGCCCATCACCAGGCTAACCCATCCTCCCACCCCCCTCCCCTCTAGAACCCTCAGTTTGTTTCTCAGAGTCCACAGTCTCTCATGGTTCGTCTCCCCCTCCGATTCCCTGCCCCCATTTTTCCCTTCCTTCTCCTAGTGTCCTCCTGCTATTCCTTATGTTCCACAAATAAGTGAAACCATATGATAATTGACTCTCTCTGCTTGACTTATTTCACTTAGCATAATCTCCTCCAGTCCCATCCACCTTGATGTAAAAGTTGGGTATTCATCCTTTCTGATGGCTGAGTAATATTCCATTTTATATATGGACCACATCTTCTTTATCCATTCGTCTGTTGAAGGGCATCTCAGCTCTTTCCACAGTTTGGCTATTGTGGACATTGCTGCTATGAACATTGGGGTGCATATGGCCCTACTTTTCACTACATCTGTGTCTTTGGGGTAAATACCCAGGAGTGCAATTGCTGGGTCATAGGGTAGCTCTATTTTTAACTTTTTGAGGAATCTCCACACTGTTTTCAAAAGTGGCTGTACCAACTTGCATTCCCACCAGTAGTGTAAGGGGGTTCCCCTTTCTCCACAACCTCTCCAACGTTTGTTATTTCTTTCCCTGTCCATTTTTGCCATTCTAACTGGTGTAAGGTGGTATCTCAGTGTGGTTTTGATTTGAATTTCCCTGATGGCTAATGATGATGAACACTTTTTCATGTGTCTGTTAGCCATTTGTATGTCTTCTTTTATGAGAAGTGTCTTTTCATATCTTCTGTCCACTTTTTGACTTGATTATTTGTTTTTTGGGTGTTGAGTTTGAGATGTTCTTTAGAGATCTTGGATACCAGCCCTTTATCTGTAGTGTCATTTGCAAATATCTTCTCCCATTCTGTGGGTTGCCTCTTTGTTTTGTTGACTGTTTCCTTTGCAGTGCAGAAGCTTTTTATCTTGATGAAGTCCCAAAAGTTCATTTTTGCTTTTGTTTCACTAGCTTTTGGAGATGTATCTTTTTTTTTAATGTTTTTATTTATTTATTCATGAGAGTCAGAGAGAGAGAGAGAGAGAGGTAGAGGCAGAGGGAGAAGCAGGCTCCCCACCTAGCAGGGAGCCTGATGCAGGACTCGATCCCAGGACCCTGGGATTATGACCTGAGCCGAAGGCAGACACTCAACCATCTGAGCCACCCAGGCGCCCCTGGAGATGTACTTGAAAGAAGTTGCTGTGGGCAATGTCGAAGAAGTTACTGCCTATGCTCTCCTCTAGGATTTTGATGGATTCCTGTCTCACACTGAGGTCTTTCATCCACTTTGAGTTAATCTTTGTGAATGATGTTAGAGAATGGTTGAGTTTCATTCTTCTGCATGTGGCTGTCCAATTTTCCCAGCACCATTTATTGAAGAGACTATCTTTTTCCATTGCATGTTTTTCCTGTTTTGTCAAAGATTATTTGACCATAGAGTTGAGGGTCCATATCTGGGTTCTCTATTCTGTTCCATTGGTCTATATGCCTGTTTTTGTGCCAGTACCATGCTGTCTTGGTGATTACAGATTTGTAACATAGCTTGAAATCAGGCAACATGATGCCCCCAGCTTTGTTTATCTTTTTCAACATTTCCTTGGTGATTCGGGGTCTTTTCTGATTCCATACAAATGTTAGGATTGTTTGTTCCAGCACTTTGAAAAATGCCATTGTAATTTTGATCAGGATGGCATTGAAGGTATAGATTGCTCTGGGTAGCATAGACATTTTAACAATGTTTATTCTTCTGATCCATGAGCGTGGAATATTTTTCCATCTTTTTGTGTCTTCTTCAATTTCTTTCATGAGCATTCTGTAGTTCCTAGAGTATAGATCCTTTACCTCTTTGGTTAGGTTCATTCCAAGGTATCTTATGGTTTTTGGTGTTATTGTAAATGGAATTGTTTCTCTAATTTCTCTTTCTAAAGTTGTGTTGTTAGTGTATGAGAAAGCAACTGATTTCTGTGCATTGATTTTATATCCTGCCACATTACTGAATTGCTGTATGAGTTCTAGTAATTTGGGGGTGGAGTCTTTTGGGTTTCCACATAAAGTAACATGTTGTCTGTGAAAAGAGTGAGTTTGACTTCTTCTTTGCTAATTTGAATACATTTATTTCTTTTTGTTGTCTGATTGCTGTTGCTAAGACTTCTAGTACTATGTTGAACAATAGTGGTGAGAGTGGGCATCCTTGATGTGTTCCTGATCATAAGGGAAAGGCTTTCAGCTTTTCCCCACTGAGGATGATATTCGCTGTGGGTTTTTCATAGATGGATTTTATGAAATTTAGGAATGTTCCCTCTATCCCTATACTCTGAAGAGTTTTAATCAGGAAAGGATGTTGTATTTTGTCAAATGCTTTTTCTGCATCAATTGAGAGGACCATATGGTTCTTCCCCCTCCTCTTATTAATGTGTTCTATCACACTGATTGATTTGCGAATGTTGAACTACCCTTACATCCCGGGGATAAATCCCACTTGGTCGTGGTGGATGATCCTTTTAATGTATTGTTGGATCCTATTACCTAGGATTTTGTTGAGGATTTTGGAATCTATATTCATCAGGGGTATCGGTCTGAAATTCTCCTTTTTGATGGGGTCTTTGCCTGGTTTGGGGATTAAGGTAATGCTGGCCTCATGGAATGAGTTTGGAAGTTTGCATTCTGTTTCTATTTTTGAAACAGCTTCAGTAGAAGAGGTATTATTTCTTCTTTGAATGTTTGGTAGAATTCCTCAGGGAATCGATCAGGCCCTGGACTTTTGTTTTTTTGGGAGGTTTTTGATCACTGCTTGATTCTCGTTACTGGTTATTGGCCTATTCAGGTTGTCAATTTCTTCCTGTTTCAGTCTGGGCAGCTTATAGGTTTCCAGGAAGGCCTCCATTTCATCCAGATAGCTCAGTTTATTGGCATATACTTGTTGATAATAATTTCTAATAATTGTTTCTATTTCCTTGGTGTTAGTTGTGATCTCTCCCCTGTCTTTCATAATTTTATTAATTTGGGTTCTTTCTCTTTTCTTTTGGATAAGTCTCGCCAGGGGTTTATCGATCTTATTAATTCTTTCAAAGAACCAACTTCTAGTTTTGTTATTCTGATCTACTGTGTTTCTGGTTTCTAATTCATCGATCTCTGCTTTAATTTTAATTATTTATTTTCTAATGTGTGGCTTAGGCATCGTTTGTTGCTTTTTCTCTAGTTCTTTAAGGTGTAGAGTTAGTTGGTGAATTTGGGATTTTTCTATTTTTTTGAGTGAGGCTTGGATGGCTATTTATTTCCCCCTTAGGGACCGTCTTTGCAGTATCCCATAGGTTTTGGACTGCTGTGTTTTCATTCTCATTGATTTCCATGAATTGCTTAAGTTCTTCTTTGATTTCCTTGTTGATCCAAACATTCTTGAGCAGAGTGGTCTTTAGCTTCCAAGTGTTTGAATTTCTGTGAATTTTTTTCTTGTGATTGAGTTCCAGTTTTAAAGCACTGTGGTCTGAGAATATGCAGGGAATAATCTCAATTTTTTGGTATCGGTTGAGACCTGATTTGTGACCCAGTATATAGTCTATTCTGGAGAAAGTTCCATGTGCGCTCGAGAAGAATGAGTATTCTGTTGTTTTATCACCCTAAAAAAATATTCTGTAAATATCTATGAGGTCCGTCTGATCCAGTATAATCATTCAAAACTCTTGTTTCTTTGTTGATTTTCTGCTTAGATGATCTGTCCATTGCTGAGAGTGGAGTATTGAGGTCTCCTGTAATTAATGTATTGTTATCAATATAACTCTTTATTTTGGTTAACAGTTGGCTTATGTAGATGGCTGCTCCCATGTTGGGGGCATAGATATTTACAATTGTTAGATCTTCTTGTTGGATAGACCCTTTCAGAATGATATAGTGTCCTTCTGTGTCTCTAATTACAGACTTTAGTTTAAAATCCAATTTGTCTGATATAAGAATTGCTACCCCAGCTTTCTTTTGAGGTCTGCTGGCATGGAAGATGGATCTCCAATCCCTTCACTTTCAGTCTGGATATATCTTTAGGTTCAAAATGAGTCTCTTGTAGGCAGCATATGGATGGGTCCTGTCATTTTATCCAACCTGCAACCCTGTGCTGTTTTATGGGAGCATTTAGGCCATTCACGTTGAGTGATTATTGAAAGATAAGAATTAATTGTCATCATGTTGCCTTTGAAGACATTGTGTTCATAGATTGTCCTTGTAAATTTTTGTTGTATATCATTCTTGGGGTCTTTCTGCTTTTATAGAACCCCCCTTAATATTTCTTGCAGGGCCGGCTTAGTGGTCACATATTCTTTCAGTTTCTGCTGGTCGTGGAAGCTCTGCATCTCTCCATCCATTCTAAATGAAAGCCTTGCCAGATAAAGTATTCTTGGCTGCATGTTCTTCTCATTTAGTAACCTGAATATGTCTTGCCAGGCCTTTCTCTGTGGATAGGTCTGACATTATTCTGATGTTCCTCCTTCTGTACGTAAGGAATCTCTTCCCCCTAACTGCTCTTAAGATGATTTCCTTGGTTCTAAGATTTGCAAGTTTTAAAATTACATGCTGGGGTATTGCCCTGTTTTCCTTGACCTTGGGAGGGGTCCTCTCTGCCTCTAGGATGCGAATGTTTGTTTCATTCCCCGGATTAGGGAAGTTCTCAGCTACAATTTGCTCAAATACATCTTCTAGTCCTCTCTCTCTCTCCACTCCCTCCAGGATTCCAATTATTCTGACATTGGAACACTTCATGGTGTCACTATTTCTCTGATTCTATTTTCATGGATTCTGTCTGAATTGTTTTTCCCTGGTCTCCTCTTTTCCCTTTTTATCTATTATATTGTCTTCCAGGTTGCTTATTTGTTCTTCCGCCTCAGTTACCCTAGCTGTTAGATTATCTAGATTTGATTGGATCTCACTGATAGCATTTTAAGCTCTGCAAATTCAGCTTTCATTTCTGCCCTTAGAGACTCTATGTTGCCATTAATTGATTTCTCCATTCTAACCATTGTCTTCAGAATTGCTAGCCTGAATTCCATCTCCGACATTTTGGTTATCTCTGCATCCATTTGTAAATCTGCAGCAGAAGTCATAATCTCTGAGTCTTTTCTATTTTGGGGGCTCTTAGTCATTCTGTTGATGGGTGTTTGAGGGAATGTATAGAGTCCAAATTATTGACCAGAACCCAAGCAAGATGCACCTGTTTTCTTGGGACCTTATGGTTGCTGGCCTCTTGTTTTCCCAGCCTGTCTTCTAGGGGCAGGGCCTGCCACGCTATTACTCAGGCAACCCTGTCTGGGTGGAGTTGCCCTGCCCCCCTGAGGCAGGGGATGGACTCCACGGGAATCAGTTTTGGGGGCTTTTGTTTTCTGGCGGCTTTCCCTGGCAAGCTTTCTGTGTCTCTTCCAGGAGTCAGAGCAGAAGAGACCGTTTCCAACCCTCTGCCTCAGAACGAAGAGACCACAGTCTGTTCTTCAGGGAGCTCTCCAGGCCACACTGTGTCCATTTCTGTCCGTGCTGCTATAAACTGCAGTGGCCTGGGTTGTGTACCCCTCTGCAGCATCCCCGGTCCTGCCTCCAGGTTGGGGGATATCTCTGCCCTTTGTGCTTCTAAAACCACCAGCCTCCCCTAGATCGCATGCGCAACCCCGCTGCTCTGGGTTTCTGCCCCGGTTTCCACCCTGGGGGCTGCCCTAAAGTCCTTTCCCCACTGCTACCGGTCTGCGAGTCTGTGCCTGGTCCCCAGCACATGAGGCTGTCGCTCACCGGCGGCGTGTGATCCCCATGGCCAGGAACCCTCCCAGTGCCATTTTATCTTCCAATATCTGCCCTCAGAATCACGGTTCCCTGCTTCATACATTGAAACCAACCACCTGCGATATTCTGTTTGTAGAGATCCAGATCTTCTTACATCTCAGGCTGGTTTCGTGGATGCTCAGAGTGGTCTGGTAGATATCCAGCTCAATTCCAGGGACCAGTTGAAATAGGGTCCGCTACTCCTCCACCATCTTTCCTAGTCCCAGCCAAATGATATTTATTTTAACCATACTACAATTTTTATTACCATATCTTAAGTGATGAATATATATGGGTGGTCAAAGGGACCTAAAATTATACATTTGCATATGCTGTCTGATTTCTGAAATTTGTGACTCTATCATAAATTTAAACAGATCACATATATATGTATGTATATGTACTTACCACTTTATTACATGGTACAAAGTTGGAAACTTCCTTATATATCATTTTTCTAGGGGAAAACTAATGTTCAAGATGAAAAGTTATTTTCTTCTTTATTGAACCATTCACTCCTGAAGTATCCAAATTAGACACTAAGACTGAAAGTTTCTAGTCCACTCTCACATCAATTATGTGAAGCAAAACTTTATAGGGAATAAAAATAATCACATTACAAAAGTTGAAAGCATTTCCTTTAATTACTACTGGACACCTTAAATTTTTGTTGTATTTCCCTATTAGAAATCAGTATACTAGTAGAATTGGAAAAACAAAAAGAAAGCTAAATCTTAAAAAAAAAAAGTATTTTTGAGAGCAGCCAACTAAGTCAAAAAAGGAACAGATAAGATTTAATGGATGTGGCACTGGAGAGGTCATTTGTCAAAGTGGATGTTCTGTGTAGCAATACAGGGAACATTAGCCATGGACTGGTGAAAACAGACACCAAATTCAAATAACTGAGGAAAGAATAGGAAGTGAGGAAGCAGAACTAAATGTTGATGACTCTCTCAAGAATCTTGGCAGTGTATTCCATAATGATGAAAAAAATGAGCTTTAGCTTTAAGATGCCAGGGTTTGAATCTTGATTGTGACAGTAGCTGTGCAATTTGGCATACTTCGCACGATTCTTGACTTTCAGAATCTTCAGATGTCAGTTGAGGGTGAAGCTATCTACCTCAGGGGTTATTGTAAGCATTACCTTATCACTGCTTATCACATGGTAAGGGCGTAATATGTGGAATATGCACAACAGTAAATAAATAAGGTATTATGAGGGAATAAATAATTTAAGGGTATATTTTACACAAAAATTTTAACTATAAAATGTGTCTAAAAATAATCCGTAGGTTTACTGGAAGAATCAATTTATATTGGAATGATTGAGAGCACTGTAATTTAATGTTTATATTTATTGAGATTAAAAAGACAACAACAAAACTTTCAATTCCAGGTAGGGAGCCCAAACAGAAATTCCTCATTTAATGAAAGGTAAAATATGAGTTTTTATTTTCCATTTGCAAACTAAATACTTGGAATATTAAAAGTGTTAAAAATTGGATCAATGTAAATAACTTTCCCTGAATTATCTCTAGATCCATGAAGATTCTAAAAGAAATTATGACTGCCAGAAACAAAACCTTGAAATCTCTCAGCTTCTCCTGCTTTTAATTTTCAGTTAATTCAAAAGCACTATACATTTTAATTTTATATAGAAATTCAGTAATAAAATTATGACCAATTCTTAAAAATGCCTTTGCCATAAATTTATACTTATGCTTGTCTGATTTTTTTACTTGTTATAAATCACAGAAAATATCTGATTTGAAACCATTAAGATGGAGTCAGTTACCCAAAATGTAATTAACGTTTTCATTTTTAAAAATGTAAGTGATATACATAAAAGTTTAAGTATATTCATAATTTTGACTCTGATTTGGAACAGTCTTTAGTTTTCAATTTATCAAATTCAGATAAATTTTTTAAAAAATACTGATGTCTTTGGTATCAACAAATGTAACTGTAATCCATTTTAAAAAATAAAGCTCACTCTCTAATTAAAAATACTATTAAATATCAAAGCAATCAACTACAGAAATATTTTAACCTGATTCATAAATAAATCATTTCCTTGAAACCTATAAGAAATTTATAAAATACCATAGTAAGAATATTTTATAAGAAATCTTACTTCAAGGGAATAAAATGCATGGTTTAAAAATAATTTTATAAATACTTAAGTGTGGAATATTGACTTACAGAAAAAAACTTGTTAATCTTAAATAATAAAGTTGAATTTAGTATTGTTAATTGCATGCATTTAGTAATATTTAAATGATAGATTGATAAATAGATGATTGATAGGAATTCCAATTGCTTTATACTGCTCAGGATCTAATCTTGATTATTATTTTGGCAGAATTAGCAGCAATGAACTCTGGCAAATCTCAGGGAAAACATAATAAAATGACTGATTTTTTAAGAAAAATGAGTTCAGAGTATTGTTAAATGTTCGTTTTCCCCTTTTGTTGGAAAATTCCTCTTTTATTTCCATTTCATCCCCTTTCACATATGTAGTTTATTAGCTGACCTGGTTTAAAAAATATTATATTATTTTTTCCAATAAAATCATGACGATATAGATGATAAAATCCCTAAGTATAATTCAACACGTTGCAGAATAAACTCTTGTTATTCAATACTTCTTTCTACTATTTTGTAAAAAAAAAAATACATTTTATTTCAGCATCATTGACATGATTAGATTTTCCTAAACTCACCCAATCTCAATTGACACATATAAATAATATATATTATTTATTATATTATACAATATGCATTACATATTACACATAAAAATATTATTTATTATATATCATATATCTCAATTTACACACATATATAATATATATTATATATAATATATCTCAATTTACACATATATAATATATTATATATAATATATCTCATTATATACATATAATATATAATATATAATATATATTATAAGAGATATATAGATATATCTCATATCTATATCTCAATATATAATATATCTCATTATATATAATATATAATATATATTATTTATATATAATTATATATTTTATATATTATATGTATTATATATAAACATATACTAATAAACATATATTATTTATTATATTATATACAATATATCTCAAATTACACATACACATATATTATTTATTATATTATATAATATATATTACACATTTAAATAATATAGATTTATACTATATATCATATTATAAATATATACATTTATATATATACTATATATGCTATATATAGTATAATAACACAGTGCATATGTTTTCAGTACTAGTTTAAGAAAGTAAGCAAGAAAAGTAAATATACATTTTAAAAACCTACCTATGTCTTATTTATGTTAAAACTACATGGATATTCAAGAAATGATGGGCAATTTAATTACATTTATAAATTTAACAGAAATCTATACCAGGGCTTTTTAATCTCAATTTTGGTTAGTTATAGGTGCAATCTTTATTACTGTAGTAAAAATTAATACTGTCAAAAGAAAAAGGATTTCTTTTTTTTTTAAGATTTTATTTATTTATTTGAGAGAGAGAGAGAATGAGAGATAGAAAGCACGAGAGGGAAGAGGGTCAGAGGGAGAAGCAGACTCCCTGCTGAGCAGGAAGCCTGATGTGGGACTCGATCTCGGACTCCAGGATCATGACCTGAGCCGAAGGCAGTCGCTTAACCAACTGAGCCACCCAAGTGCTCGAAAGAGGATTTCTTTCTTCCTTTCTTTCTTTCTTCATATTATAGTAACAACCACCAATGAGATCCTGAAGGCATTACTTTGGACACTTTTTTACTGGACACTACTGGGACGATTCTGTATTTTCTCCATTCAATCTATTCAATCTGACTACATAAAAAGATAAGAATTCCCTCCATTATATTTTACTAAATAAGGGTGGGATCGCGAATGTATTCAAATCAAGGGTGAAGTGAAATTGTTAAGTACATAACTAAGAGGAAAATCACCAAAAGTTATACAATTTCTAAAATGGATACAAATTGAAAAGGGAATATGAAATAGATGATGTGTAAATTTTACCTCCATCCATATCACACATTCATAATTTTGTCAGACAAGCTATACTAGGCCAGTTGCTGTGTGGAATATTAATAATGAGTCCAACTTAATTAGAAAAATAACTAATGGATGGATGAACATAAACTAGTGCTAAACACAAAGAAACAAAGAAAACTTACAAAATATATATCCAAATGAAAATAGATGAAAATTAGAATTTATTTCTTTTTTTTAAAAAAGATTTATTTATTTTAGAGAGAGGGAGAGAGAGAGAGAACCAGGTAGGGGGAGGACTGAGGGAGAGGGAGAGAGAAAATCTCCAGCAGACTCCGTGCTGAGTGAGGAGCCTGACACAGGGCTTGATTCAGGGATCATTACCTGAGTCGAAATCAAGTCAGATGCCTAACCAACTGAGCCATCAAGGCACTCCTAGAATTTATATATTTCAAAGGCCAAATAAAGGTCCAATAAAATCACATATGTGTCTATTGTTTGCATATATAATTCATATATGTACATATGCATACACATAAGGTACATGTATACGTATATACATACACAAAAATTATATTCACACGTAGTTCTGTGTGAGAATTGTGTGTAGAACATAAGCCATACTTAACACTTTGAAAAGTAAATTTTTATTTTAGAATAGTACTTTATACAAAATAATTGATTTACAGAAAGTCCACAGTAGACAATGACCTATGAAATTTTATGAGTGTTTTCTCAACCTTTAAATTGTAAAGAAAAAAATCCTGAATGTTTAAAAATTGGTCAGGCTGGGCATTTTCCCTTTCTCTAAAATTAAATGGTTTGAACAAGAGTCCTTAGAAGACTCCAAGATTTTCAAAGTTACTTGATTTTTCCCTATTTATTTGAAGATCCTACCTTATTTCAAGGAAGATATTTTATCATAGAGGAATTTTTATCCTAATTAAATTATTAGATAAGGGATACACATTATATCATATAGTGTGCACTATATACATAGTATGAACAAACATTATGCCACTTAAGCAATAAATAATATTTTAACATCAATTTTTTTGATGGCCAAAGAAAAATTTTATATACAGAAATTATAAGCAGTGATTTAATAAACATAAAGCAACTGAGAAGAAAAACATAAAGCGATGCTGAGAGGAAAAGCAAAATATTCTTTCCTTCAATAGCCATTTGCAATGCAGTTTGTTGTTGTAGTCTAATCAGATAGCTCTAACAATGAAAAATTGTTTGATCTCTTCAATTTGTAGGTCTTTGTACTTCAATCTTTCCCAGAATTGAATGATCTCATAGTGTTGATATAATCTTATAAGAAATTGGAGGATATTTAAGACATGTTAATCTGATTCAATATGTATAATTTGATTTTTCAAGATATGTCAAAATAAAAGGTTGTTTTCTACATAGTAGCTAAAAATGTTTCCAATACTACCATCTGAATGCCAATACACAGAATATGAGATATGATGTATTCTTCAATTTTATATTTCTAAAGTAAAATAATTATCAGTACTCTGGAATCATTTTTAAATGCTACCTTTTTTGGTATTTTTTATGAGAAATATTCTCCTTACCTTGTAGATGATAACTTCGAGGAAAAAAATTGAAAAACTTTCTCTAACCTCAGTATTAAATTTACTCATCAACTGAAATTCACTTATTTGAAAACTATAATGTTTTCATTTATTTCCTAGATTCTGCAAGTCTTGTATTTGATATAATTTAGTTTTGCTCTGCATTATATTTTCTGTTAAGCAATTATTATCCTAACCCATGCAAACAACTAGTCAACAAACTTCTTCAGTTATCCAAAATAATATTTTTACCAAATACTACTAAAGTCACTTTTTGTCAAATTTGATCTGTAAAAATGTATAGTTCATTTTAATTTACATAATTACCTACTTAGCTATTTCTTATGTACTTTGAAATTAAAGTAGAAAGTAGTTTAACTTAGCTAATATAAAGAAATGAGTGTAAACTTAATTCTGAGACAAGTAAGAAAAGGAAAGAGATGTAGAAATGATTTTCTCTTGCTTATATTCAGATAGTTATTTTTTTTAAGTGTTGATGTTTAAAAAATTGTAAAGCATATTTTTCAGTGAATTTGGGTTAGGTTATGCTTGCTATGGAAACCAAAAACCTGTAAATCTTAGTTACTTGAAGCAACAAGGTTGAATTCTCACTCTTGTTACCTGTGTGCTATGTGTATTTTATCACCCAGGCTTTCCTCCACGTCTCCTCCATCTGGGATCCAGGCTAACAGAGAAGCCAGTATGTGGAATTGCAGGTTTCCATGGTGGATGGGGAAAAAAGAAAGAGGGAGAGAGATTTGCAAATCACTCACTGGCTCTTAAAATTTCAGCCTTTCCACTAGTATTTCATTAAAATTGTGGTTTTAAACATACGTTCCTCGGACCAGCAATAGCAGTATCATCTAAGAACTTAGAAATGCAGTTTCTGGCTATGCCCCGAGAGTTAAATACTCAGTTTATTACTATGCATAGTTAAACATCCTTTGTCATTAAATATTTAGTGTATTTCTAACAAGTTCCTAGGTGATGAAGATCACAGATTTATTTAGTCATCTGTATACTGAGCTGGGGTCTAGCAATCTATGTTTTAACAAGCCCTTCAGTAGATGCACAGTAAAGTTTGAGAACAAATGCATTATTTTTATCTAAATCTAACTTCAAAGGAGTAGGGATGTACAATCCTCCGAGTGCTCTGGAGAGAATCAAAAGCATTTGGTGGCCAAAGATAGTGAATACATATGAGTTAAAACATGAGAAAAATATGATTATTGTTGGGCTCTAGTCCATTACTTCTATATTTTTCTTTATTATGAATACCTTTTTATTGCACACCCATTAAGAGGAAACACTGAGCTGCAAAGATTTGATACAAACTTAACATAATTAGAGAGACAGATTGATTGAATAGCAATAAGAAACAGTTCATATTAAGTGCTTATATGGCACTGTCAATCAACTTGTATGGGCTTGTTGGTTGAAGCTTTGTATTGAGGGGTTTAGATCATCATCATTAAAGAATGCTAAGAATGCATCATTATTAAAGAATGCTAAGGTAAATCCAGTTAGAAATGTTCACATGGGTAGGGAGGGGAAGGGCATAAATGTCATGATTTTGCTGGCCTTATAGTAAGCGAGAAAGTTATGAGAAGAACGTTATGAGAAGAAATCGGGTTTTAAAAAGTGAAAAGTGAAGATAATTATAATGGGCAGTATTCCTAAGGACACGTTATGTGGTTTTGGAGAAAAAAAGTTTCAGAAATTATGATAGAAGAGAGGAAAACATTTTCCTCTATGGCACCGTGAGTTCTTATATGGCTCCATTTTCTTTTCAGTTGTA
Source organism: Eumetopias jubatus (assembly GCF_037043125.1). Lineage (NCBI taxonomy): Eukaryota > Metazoa > Chordata > Mammalia > Carnivora > Otariidae > Eumetopias > Eumetopias jubatus. The sequence continues at coordinate 36,814,908 of NW_028274807.1, forward strand.
TTGTTTCCAGGCTGGTTTCTTTACTTTCTTTCTTCTTAGAACACAAGAATAAAGCCCTTTTTGTCCCAATATACTTTAGTTTTTATCTTTCTAAAGCATACTATAATGTGTATCCCTGGTTATTTTATTGTTGTGTGCAACTAAAAGGTAATGTCTTCATGTCTTCTTATCTTTTTTTTTTTTTTTTTGGTATCTACCTTTCTGAGTAGAACCTTATGAAGTATTCCTTTACCCCCACTACCACTGTTTTCTTATATCAATTTTGTAAAGCTGATCTGACTTAATTCTAACATTTGCCCTTGATAATTTTACACTTTTGCCTACTTAATGTCATTTAATGTCTCTATTGTATGCTTGAATTAGTATCACAGATTCATTTAGTCATCTATATATTTATAAAAAAAAGCTACGCTCACATGGTCTCAAATAATGAAGAGGAATTAAATTTATGCTTTTCCCCCACAATAGAATAAATTTGCAAATCTGTACCAGGACAGGGATGGTGGGTAGTTCTATTTTTGAAGCTTCTTAGAGACCAGAATTTTCAATGATATTATGCTATGTCATAATCTAAGGTGTATTAGAATTATAATTTTACATTTTTAATTTACATTCCTCATTATAAAACTTTAAAGGAAACAAAATATTCTTCCAAATATACATTAATAAGCCTAGGGTAGAAAAAGCCACAATCAAAATAAAAGAGGAGAATCTCTTTGAGGAGAATTTTAAGAGAAGCTGTAAATCATTCTCTAGCTCTAACCCTATTTCATATTTTATTGAAAACTTCTAAATACTTTGAATTTCTAGACATGATATTGTGAACAAATAATTAGAATTATCTTCTAATGTAACTGTACTTCATTTAGTTTAAGGACAAATCCTTAAGACTGAATGAAAAAACTGTTTATTTCATTTTGGAAAATAGATCTAGAATTCATGTCTGTTAACATATATGATTTGCTTTTGTCTGATTACATTTTAGAGAACATTTAAATGGGCTCATTAAGTTCTTTGAAATATTTAGATTTCCAAAGAACTATGATTGTGTGTGTGTGAGAGAGAAGCAGCAGCAAGATTTATGTTCCCTTAGTATTACTTAAAGTGTTTACATTTTAGTGATTTATGCTTAAATTCAGACCTACACACCATCCAACTTCTACAAAATCTGGGCATAACCTGATCAACCTACACGCATGGTTTTGTTTGAATTTCTCTTCCAGTCCCTACAATCCACAAAGAACTGGTTTCCTCTGTTTGTTCGTAGCTGCCTAATATTTATGTCTTGACTACTGTAGATATAAAAGTGGTAGGCATTCAATTTCAGTGTAATATTTCAGTAAAACATTTGCAAATTTGCTCAGTCTTTGCAAAAGGGCCTTTACACAATGTTTTAGCTATTCTTTTTAAAAAATAATAGTGTTCTATTTGAAATTAATGATTAATGTTTATACATTTGGTTAAATATCATCACCCATATCAGAAGATCTATGTTCAGAGAAGTCTAATTGGGGAAGATATTTTCACATGCATTCACCCAGAAGCATGTCTGCTTCTGTGTGCTATGTTCTGATTTATCTAACTGCTGTTTTGCTGGAGGATGAATTCTTCCAAAAGAAAATCATCATTACTGATAACTTTTAGTCTTAGGGATTGTAGTATTATTTTTCTTTTCTAATCCATACCTTCCCAAAATTAGACTTGTTAAATATTGGGTGATGTCTGCTTATTAGATAATAATGATATTGATGGGAATATCCAATTAAATATTCTCTGCAAACAAGTACAACCTTTTGGTCTAGAGCTGGGTTTTTATTCCATTCCATTCCTAGACCTATTATTTGAATTAAGTGGTTTTAACACACTTTCCAAGGCTCAGCTTTCTCTTCTATGAAGTGGGGCTAACAGCACACATTGCTTAGGAATTTGTGAAGATTGCTTGAATCAACAAATCTGTTCCTAATTGCTTTTATCTCACCTAATGATTCTTGGTTTTACACAGAGTTGTAGCTGCTTTTGGCTTTATTTTGTTTTTCCTTTTACTTTCTTTGGGTTTACTGTTTTTTGTTTGTTTGTTTGTTTGTTTTTTGGCTTTCTAACCTTCTTACTTGAATGCTTAGCTCATTACGATTAAATCCATCTCTTTTTTTACATTTTGTTTATGTAATATTTATATTTATCTCTAAGTACCACTACTGCTTTAGATGCATGTACACATTTTGACCTTTATTCTTTTCTTTATTATTTAGCTCCACACATTTTACTATTCCCCTTAAATATTTTATATCATAAACTATTTAATCTTGTGGTTGGAAGTCTCCAAAATAAAATGTTTTTCTTTTTTGTTATTATTTTAAAACTTTATTGAACTGTGCAAAGAGAAATATTTTGTATGATAAAGTCTGCTGTAATTCCTGGTAAATTATTTGTCTTTAGACTATTACTTGGTGATTTAAAAAATAATTTTCCATGTGTACTTTAAAATTATTTAAAAATTCTTTAATGTTTGGATGTAGGGATGACTCTATGCCCATTTGATCAAATATGTTAAGTATTTTGGTCAAATCTTCTATATCCAACAGTACAGACATCAAGACTAATAATAAAGGTATAGGAATGAAAACAAGGTGGGGTAGCATTGGTACACAGAAATATGATCCTACCAATGGAATTAGAGAGACTATAGAAATTGACCCAAGGGAGCTGAATTACGAAAATAGTAACAATACCATTTAAAAGGGTTGTGGATAGCATTTTCAGTAAGTGGAACTGTGCCAATTGGATAGTCATACAAAAAGACACACACATATATATACATATATATATATATGTACACACATATATTCATACACACACATATACTGACCTCTAAATCACAACATACAAAAAAAATAAGTTCTACATGGACCGTAGATCTAACTGTGAAAAGGTAAAATAATAAGTAATAAGACTTTCAGCAGACACACAAAAATACATCATTGTGATCTTGGAGTAATCAGTTTTCTCAAATAGGAAACAAAAGGGTTAAACTTAAAGGAAAAATAAAGATAAAGTGAACTCTATTAAAATTAACTTCTATTCATGAAAAGACACTTTTAAGTACATAATTCAGAGAAAAAGATCTTGGGTGAGGAATTTCTGGAGAACCCATACAAGTTAAGAAGAAAAAAAATTACATGCATTAGTAAAAAAAGAGAAAAAGATTTGAACAGACACTTCACAAAATGGGACATCCAAATGGACAATGCCTTGTATATATAAAGGTGCTCTATTTCCTTAGTGATCACAGGAATGAAGATTGAATTTGATGATTAAATTAAACCATAACAAAATACTAATGTTGGCAATATTATGGATATGGATCAATTAGCATTCTCAGAACTCTCCAGCTTTATATCCTAAAGGTCAACATCTGCCAACCCTATGACACAGCAATATATATCATTACTAGGCATAGATCAAACAAAATGTACACGTGTTCCCCTATGGATACACAATAACATTTCAATATACTTGGTATTTTTTTTTTAAGATCTATTTATTTGACAGAGAGAGACACAGCAAAGGAGGGAGCACAAGCAGGGGGAGTGGGAGAGAGAGAAGCAGGTTTCCCGCGGAGCAGGGAGCCCGATGTGGGGCTCGATCCCAGGACTCCAGGATCATGACCACAGCCAAAGGCAGATGCCTAATGACTGAGCCACCCAGGCGCCCCTAACAATATCATTCTAAATGAGAGAAGTCAGACACAAAATCTAACAGATTATATGACTCAATTTATATGTAATTTATAGAAAAGGCAAAACTGTAGAGATGTAGAGTTAGAAAAAAATAATCTTTCATTTCCTGGGACTGTGGTTGAAAACATGGTTTAACTTTGGAGATCTCAAAGGTAAGAGTGGAGTGAGGTAATAAGAGTTCTAAAACTGATTTGTGACAATGATTGCACTACTGTATAAATTTAATAAACTCATGAACTATACATTAAATTAAGGAAGTTTATGATATGTAAATTATATTTCAAAAATCACTATTAAAATAGAATTTCACTTGTCATTGTTAATTTTTTATAGTTTTACCACAGAATTTGGCATTCCTAAAAATATATTTAAATATTTTGTTTCAAATTTATAAACATATAGATTCAGACTAAAACAGATTCATCTATGACTCATGTTTTCTACTGGAATGTTTATTTTTGAAATATATCTACAACTCTTTCATGTTCATTGTTTTATAATATTGTATTGCAAAAACATGCCAAACAAATTCATGAATGCAAATGCTCAGGGATACTTGAGGTATTTATAATTTTCACTATCACAAATAATGCTACTATGAACAATATTTATGGTTGCCAGGTGCATTTCTGCCAACCACTGACTAAGGTATATACGGAGAAGTAAGATTTCTGGGTTTTAGAATATGTTTGTTGTCAATGTTATTAGAAAATATAAGAATAGTTTTAAAAATTTACATCACTAGTAGTGTACAAATGCATTGTTCTTCCAGTTCCTGAACCATTGGTGGTATTATCATACTTTTAGATTTTGTGAACTGGTATGTGTTCATAAAGAGGTATAAAATTACAGTTTTAATTTATGTTTTCTAGCTGGCTAATGAAATTAAACATATTTCAAATATTTATTTTCCATTTATATTCTTGCCTATGAAATGCCTCTTCAAATTGTTTGCTTTTTGTACCTTTTTTTAGAAGATGTCCCATTAATCTCTAGTGCCTCCTCTGTCATGAAACATATATCCGTAAGTCAAGTGGCTCTATTTTATGGTTCTGTGTACCTATACTTGTATGAGTAACACATTATCTTAATAACTATATTTTCATAATCATCACCTATTTTTGCATAGGTACATTCTCTCACATCTGCTTCAGGAGCCCCTTGCTATTCTTGGCTTTTGCTTTCTGCATCTTTTAAATGCAGCATGTCAATTCACTATGTATCTGAAACAAACAAACAAAAAACTAGATGGGTTTTAAAATTCATATGGACTAAATATAGATGTTGGTGAGGATGTGGAGAAAGGGTGACCCTCTTGCTTTGTTGGTGGGAATGCAAACTGGTGCAGCCACTCTGGAAAACAGTATGGAGTTTCCTTAAAAAGTTAAAAATGATCCAGCAATTGTACTATTAGGTATTTACTCAAAGGATACAAAAATACTGATTTGAAGGGACATATGCACCCTGATGTTTATAGCAGCACTATCAACAATAGCAAAAAATGTAAAGACCCCAAAAGCCCATCAACTGATGAATGGGTTAAGAAAAGGTGGTGTGTGTGTGTGTGTGTGTGTGTGTGTGTGTGTGTGCGCGCGCACGTGCACGAGCGCACAATGGAATATTACTCAGCCATCAAAAGGAAAGAAATCTTGCCATTTGTTATGATGTGGATGGAGCTAGAGTGTATTATGCAAAGTGAAGCAAGTCAGTCAGAGAAAGACAAATACCATATGATTTCACTGTGTGTGGAATTTAAGAAACAAAACAGACGAACATAGGGGAAAGGGAGAAAAACAGGAGGCAAACCATAAGAAAGACCCTTAATTTTAGAGAACAAACTGAGGGTTGCTGGGGGGGAGGTGGGTGGGGATGGGCTAAATGTGTGATGGTATTCAGGAGGGCAATTGGGGTGAGCACTGGGTGTTATATGTAGGTGATGAATCACTCAATTCTACTCCTGAAACCAATATTATACCATATGTTTAACTAATTAGAATTTAAACAAAACTTGAAAAAAATAAAACAAATGAAATAAACAAAAAGTCAAATTGAAGAGCCTCCCAATATATAAATATAATTTCTAATTCTTTTTCTTTAAAATTTTTCAGTCTCCTTTAATATTTTATAATCTCCCACTTGCACTTTTACTACTTTTTAGGTTTATTAATAAATATTTATTATTTTTATCTTAAGTGTAATCTTTAAAATTATGTCTTCTATATTGTATCTCATTTAAATTAAATCAATTCAATTTCTGTATATTTATTTTCTATTTAGTAACCTTTCTAACTTTCATATTATTTTGGTCACTTCAAATTTGAAAAAATATTTTAAAACTTTACTCAGAATTTTATAGTATCTCAACTTCTTGGAGAGCTAATTTTTCTCTCTGATGAATCTTGTGTCCTTCAAGTTAAGTAATTTTGTTTGTAATTCCTTATTCTGACCTTTTCAGTCAAGTTTTTTGTATTGTTTTGTCTTGTTGATTATTATTATTTTTAAGCTATTTTTATTTTTCTTATGGGCATAATATAACTCAAGATTGTGAGGTTTCATTACTATGGAACTATTTGAATTTGATTTTTTTGGGGGGGTTTCACAGGATAAAGAACAATTCTTATGTTAATTTGTGACTTGGGGATTCTTACATCTCGTAGTTAAAAAGACTTAAAATGTATAAACCTTGTTATTTTTTTTATATTCTGTATGTTTAAGCATACACACCTTACCAAAACTTATTAAAATTATATTTATGACATTTTGCATAGTCTTAAAATATTCTTCTATTAAAATATCACCTATTATGATAACCAATTTTTTAATCCATTATAAGATTGTTCACTTTAGGAATAACTTAAATGATATGAAGTCAAGGGTATAATTAGTTTCCAAGGGCTTCTGTCACAAAGTATCACTTTGGGTGGCTTAAAATAACAGAAACTTATTTTCTCACAGTTCTGGAGGGTGGATGAATAAAATCAAGTTGTTGCCAAGGATTGGTTCCCTCTGAGGGCTGTGAGGGCTGTTCCGTGCTTTCCTTCTAGCTTCTGGTGGTTACTGACAACCTTTACAAATTCTCCTCCACCAGCAATACTCTCCTTCCCCTGCCCCCAACACACACCAGAGTGATACATTTGTTACAACTGATAAACCTACACTGACATCTAAGTCATCCAAAGTCCATAGTTTACAATAGGATCACTTTTGGTGTTGTATATTCTACATGTTTTGACAATTGTATAATGGCAAGGTACCTACCACTCTTCTATCAGACAGAATCATTTCACTGCTTTACATACACCCGTGCTCTGCCTATTCATCCCTCCTTCACCTCTAACCCCTGGCAACCACTGAATTTTTTCACTGTACCCGTAGTTTACTGTATCCATAGTTTACTCTATCCATAGTTTTGCCTGTTCCAGTTGTCATATAGTTAGAATCATACAATAATGCAATCTTTTCAGATTGGCTTTTCAGATATGCATTTAAAGTTTCTCCATGTCTATTCATGTCTTTATAGTTCATTTGTTTTTAGTACTGGAAAATATTTCAGTGTCTGGATGTACAGTTTATTTATCCATTAACCTACTGAAGGACATCTTGGTTACTTCCAAGTTTGGTGTTTCTGAACAAAGCTGCTATAAAATTATGTGTAGGCTTTTGTGTGGTTATAAGTTTCCAACTCACTTCAACTCATTTGGGTAAATACCAAGGAAAGTGATTGCTGAATCAAATGGCAAGAGTGTTTAGATTTGTAAGACACTACCAAACTGCCTTCCAAAACATACCTTGTATTTCCGCTAGCAATGGAGAACAGTTCCTGTTGTTTCACATCCTGGTCAGCAAATGGCATTGCCAAAACTCCAAATATGGGCCATTTCAATAGATGTGCAGTAGTAGTTCACTGTTGTTTTAATTTCCATTTCCCTGATAATGTAAGAGATGGTGTGGAATATCTTTTCATATGCTTATTTGCCATTTGTATATCTTCTTTGGTGAGGTATCTGTTATGGTCTTTGCCCCATTTTTAAATTGGTCGTTCATTTTCTTATTGTTAAGTTTAAGATTCTTGGTATATTTTGGCTAACAGTCCAAAATATATTGGATGTATCTTTTGCAAATACTTTCTCTCTGTTGGTGGCTTGTCTCTCATTCTCATGACTGTTTTTCCAGAGGAAAATTTCTGTATTTTAATAAATTTCAGCTTATCAATTATTTCTTTCCTGTGTCATGCTTTAGTGTTGTTTCTAAAAAGTCATTGCCATACCCACGGTCTTCTAGATTTTCTCCTATGTTATTTTCTAGGAGTTTTGGTGTTTTTTTTATTTTATATTAACTCTATGGTCTATTTTGAATTAATTTGTATGAAGGGTGTAAGTAAGGTCTGTGTCTATATTATTATTTTTTGTATGTGGGTGTCCAGTTGTTCCAGCACTATTTATTGGGAAAAAATCTATCTTTTATCCATAGTTTTGGCATTGTCCCTTTGTCAAAGATCAGTTGACTGCATTTATGTGGTCCATTTTTGGCTCTATCCTGTTCCAGGGATCTATTTGTCTGTTCTTCACCAATACCACACTGTCCTGATTACTATAGCTTTATAATAAGTCTTGAAGTCAGGTACTGTCAGATCTCTGCAATGATCCTTTTATTTATTTCCTTTTTTCTGCTCTTGTCTCTCCATCCCTGTTCAATTCCACAGAGAGCTCTGAGAGTAATTCATTATAAAATAAATGAAATAAGATAATTTTCTTAGCAAAATTTTTCAATAAGTCCCATTTCTTTTATGATAAAATAGAAAATTAACACAATAATCTAAACTTCCTTCATCTACAGCATTTTAGTCATTGTACCCTTTACTCACGGTCATTTTGACTTCATTAAATTTCTGGAATATACCAAGATCTTTTTCCCTATCTGCATCTTCACAGTCTTTTGATGTTTTTTCTTTTTTTGCCACAACCATTAGCTCAACAGCCCCCTACTCATCTTTAATTCAAGTTACTTGGGCAAAGAGGATCTCCTGAACACATAATTTGTTCCCCGATTGTTATGTAGTATGAATAGTAGAGTCTCTCTTCTAATCTCTAATATCACTGAGGTCAGTGACCATGTTCATTCTGCTTAGAAGTATGTGCATGACAAAGTATATATGATCATTTAAAAATGTAATTTAATCAAAGGATCCATCATAAGTTTAGAAAAATTTAAAAAGGAAAAGCAGGAAATTATAGAATGAACATCCTAACTTTCCAATAGACTCTTTTCAATGATTTGGTAACTGCAATGGCATCCCACTGGTATCCTGTCTTCTGAATTTCAATCTTTTCTTAATAAAATAGTCACACTGATCATAATAAAACATAAGTTACTTTGTTCAAAATCCTCCAGTGGTTTCCATCTCAGAGTAAAAGCCAAAGATGGTACAATATAGTCCTTAGTTAGCTACCTCTGCTCTCACTGCTCTAACCACCATTCTAAACCAGCAACATAACATCTTCGGCAGTCTTTTTTTTTTTTTTAAGATTTTGTTTATTTATTTGAGAGAGAGAGAAAGAGAGTGAAAGAGAGAGCACAAGAGGGGGCTTTAGGGTGAGAGGGAGAAGCAGATTCCCAGCTGAGCAGGGAGCCCGATGCAGGATTCTATCCCGGGACTCCGGGATCATGACCTGAGCCGAAGGCAGTCACTTAACCAACTGAGTCACCCAGGCACCTCACATCTTTGACAGTCTTTAAACACAACAGTCACACTATCATTTCAGGCCCTTGACATTTGCTTTTTTCTCTTTCCTGGATTGCCCCAAATATCTGCTCTTTGTTCCTTCATGAACATATATTCACTGCTCAAATGATGACGTTCTCAGTATTACCTCTCCTTGCCACAGGATCTAATAATGCAATCCTGATCTCACAACACATTTAGATGTGAACTTTTGAAATCTGTCGGGATTCTCAGGGGTGTGTCTGCATGTGTGGACATACAATCGTTTTATCCTAAAAGGGTGTTACCAATCATGAATTTATCCCATAGGACTCAAGTGAAGAATAAAACATGTGTGTTTGTAGTTCATATGTTTGGTTAAAATGTCACGTTAAAAAAATAGAAAAAATATTAGAAGTTGAGTAACAATTCAAAAATTTATTATTTTAATAAATTGGTAAAAAATGGGGAAAGATATAAAGGGGCTGTTGATGCTGAGGTGGTCTTATCTTTCAAATATTCTTATGTTTAGATTCAGCATAGTTAGTAGCATAAATAATGGATTGTAAATTTTGAGATACATATTAACAGTTTTGACAAATAAGTATGTTTTAGAATGTGTTTTCAGTCTTGACTGAAGGCAAAGGAAATCACTCTGTGACTTATTAAAATCCTTTCCATCAGTTTAATTCTATGTAGTAGCATTCATTTTAAAACTGCAAAAAAATAAGATTAGCAGCAAAACCCAGCATAAGTGGATTAGCCATCTGAGCAGTCTTGAAGGTAATCCTTTTTATTTGGGAGAAAAACATCCTAAATGGAGAATTTATACATTTGTGGTATTATGCTTTATTAACAAAAGGAAATTGAAAATGACAATAGTCTAAATGCTTTCTCTGGAATATTAACTTTATTTTAGGATATGGGCTTGAGTATTATATATGATCCACAGAAGTTAACTCTCCGACTAGGTGTGAAGTCTCAGGATGAATTATACTACAACTTGTATGTACAGAGAAATTGCTGGTCTTTTACTTGAAAAAAAAAATGAGCCTTATGTTTGGGTTCAGGGGAAAATTTAGTCCTGACCAATATACAATTTTGTCACCTCTAATAAATTTAAACTGTACCTTGCATAATCTTTAGTCTTCAGAGAATAATTGTTCCTACTCTTCTCCAAACTGGCATCTGAAGGAATGTAGAAAGGACTTTCATGATCTTTAGATGATGGAGACAGGGAAACTTTAGGCCCTCGTTCTGGTCCTTGGGTATATAGGTTTGTCTTTGAGAAGTGAGTGGTCTTCTCAGGACATTCTTTGGCATTCATAGTTGGTATATGAGACTGCTGTTAATTGATCTCCCTGAGTTTATTGGCTGCTCCTTGGAAGACACAGACTTTCTTCAGTTCTGATAGGAACATTATAATGTTCTCCATCCATACCCTTGGTTCAAGATATCCACTCTCATAAAAATTTAAACAGTAGGCTTTTTGGACCTAAACTCAGTTCTGAGTTACCTAGAATACATACAATTTAAGGATTATGCAACTCCATCCTTAATGCTTTCTTAGACAAACTTTATCACCTTCTTATCTCTGCTGTTATCTAATTTTCTTAAATTCACTCCATGCTGTATAGAACCACTAAGAATAGAAATCTCCTTTCTGAGCACCAAGACACATAAAGGAAGGATTTGGACAATTTTCTCAGATCCTAAATCATAGATATAATGGGATTAGGTGTTATCTTACATCTTTCTTCCTTACCACTCAAGGTCTATGGCTAATTCTGAATCTCATACACATTATCTTCTTTATAGTGAAGAATTTATGACTTATTTCTTCAACTCTGTTTCAGGATTTACTAATGAAGCATGAAGTAAGTTAAAAGACATTGTCTTTGTTTAAAGATAGATTTTTCAAGTCTATTATTTTATTAAAGATATCACAATCCTATGTCCTTCAGCTAGAGGTGATAAAATTTATGATTTAACCTTAGTAGTGGAAGAGTGAAAAGGAATATTAATTAAGGGTGAAATTAAAATATATCCATTTGATATTTTCAATTATTCTCTTTCTATTGTAAATCTTCCTGTCTCTACAAATTCTCTATTCTAACTTCAGCTATCATAGTCCCCCAGTAAAGTGAGAACTAGGTCTTTATCCCAAACCTACCTTTTAAAGTTCCCTTTTTATTCCTAGCTACTCCATGGTTTTCTCAATTAACCTGGTTATTGAGTAAAAAATGCCACTTTATATCTAGTCAGTTCCCCAGAAAAGTGTTTTTCTTCATAAGGGTCAAGATCCATTTTTATTTGTCATGAAATTAATTTAGTTGGCTCAGTTGAAAAGAAAGCAATTAATAAAAGAAAGAGCAAATGGTGAAAGAGAGAAAAGGAGAAAGAAGAAGGTAGGAAGTGAAGGACAGAGGGGGAATACTGAAAAAGGAAAAAAAGAAAGAAAGAAAAATAAAATAGAAATAGAATAAGTAGTATAACTTTTATTTCAGTTTTATTTGCATGTGAAAGTCTGTACCCTCATGTTGTGTGATGATGTAAGTATATTTCTTAATATTTGTCATAGGTAAAAAAATAATACAAAAATTTTGTTTTAACCTTTGGGAAACTGCTGCCATAGCCTCTTTCTGAAAGATATAAATTACATAGGCATGGCAAGTTTTTGTCAATATAGATAGATATCTCTTCCAGGTGGGTCTTTTTTTTTTAAAGGATTTTATTTATTTATTTGACAGAGAGAGAGACACAGCGAGAGAGGGAACACAAGCAGGAGGAGTGGGAGAGGGAGAAGCAGGCCTCCCGCAGAGCAGGGAGCCCAATGGGGGACTCGATCCCAGGACCCTGGGATCATGACCTGAGCCAAAGGCAGACGCTTAACGACAGAGCCACCCAGATGCTTCAAGGTGGGTCTTGTATAGTGTATGTTTGTGTGTGTGTGTGTGTGTGTGTGTGTGTGTGTGTACACATGGAGGATGGGCAAGGCTTTAGGAGCATATTTACTTTATGAGCAGAAGAAAAGATTTATGAGTCAACATCTTAATCCCAATCTCTTCCCAATTCTCTCAGGTTCTAGTTTCAGTCTCTGCCTTTAATTATTTGGCTTGAAAGAGAAACGCATGACATCTGGTCTAGATTACAAGAAGCAGCATGGTATCATGTTCTGGTTGCCTATGACCTCTTAAGCTAGACTTGGCTACTGTGTGTTTAATCGAGCAGTCTCTCTGGTTCATATGTTTGATCTCTTTCTTCAATTTGTTGTCTCTATTCAGTCCGCAAGCCATTTTGGCCTGAAATGCTGCTGCTGGAATTGGATCTTCCCTATGAGAAGTTCTGGCCATGATACATTTATAAGACATCAAAATAGCCAAACAGGAGGCTAGCAATCCAAATAATGAGTCTACCTTCTTTTTTTCCACCATCTGAGCTAACATGTGCACTTTATATACACTAATTATTCATCAGAGACCTGGTTTCCTCTTCTTTATATTAAGGGACTAAAAAAAACACAAATACCTATTATAGTTTGCCGTGTTTCTTAGCTAAAAAGCAGCAACCAGGATGTAAAATTCTAGTGACTACAATCTAGGGAATTTCATGGAAAATGACAAGTTTTCCTCCCACCTAATCCCACTTACACAAAGAATTTGGGATTGTAAGCCTACCATAGGATACATTGAGAGATGAAGTGATTATACTTGGTAGTTAAGGCAAACAGTTTGTTGGTCATTGATAGGATACAAAGGAATTCTGTAGTGAATTGTCTGAAAGGATCAGATAATAGTAAAGCAGTGGGCCTGAGGCCAATAGAGTCCTTAGTTTAGATGTAGATACCTGATCCCTATAAGGAAAAATTGAGCAGTAGCAAACAGCAAGTTCAAGAACACTGATATCAGAGAATAAGGCAAATTGTGCAAACTGGTAGCAGAATTTTCAACTTGTCAATGTACAATCAGGTGCAATCACAGGAATAAGGGGGTAGGAATGAAAAGGGGAAATTGACATTTATTGGGTATATGTGTTAGGGGCAGAGCTTGGTATTTTTGCATATAGTGTAGAATAATTTCTCTCCAAGTATGGTTAAGTGCCTTCTCATTGCAGAGGAATATATTGAGTCAATTTTCTCAAATCCAGTTCAGAATTTTCAACTTTCTACAGGACACATCCAAAGCTTAATGCATAACCTCTTTCTCTATCAAACTTCCTCCACGTGCTTTATTCTCTTTTCTTATACTCTTTTCCAGCTTCAATGATATGAAAACAGAAACCTGAGTAAATCATACACTTCATTTCATAGTCCACTATTATTATTTGTTAGTACAGGAACTTCTTGTTTGACTTTATATTTTTTCTATTCCATCCTTGATCTCATTTCCTGTCCCCAGTGTAGACACTTATTCTGTATTTTTTTTTTCCCTTAGTTCATATCTTTTGGTCCTGTCAATTCAGCCTTCAACAACCCTGGCAATTATACCCATCTTCTCTAGTTTAAATGCTACATCTTTATTTTGGTCCTTATTATTTCTCACCTTTATAAGAACTCCGTAAGTATTTTTGGATTTTAAAATTAATTCTTTTCTGTAATTTTTTTGTCTTCCATTCTGGCCCATCCTATACATAAAATGACTTATTTAGGTTGGATTCTCTAAAAGTTAATTCTTTCTTGGAAATTCTTGTGCAAACAGCTCACTGAGGGGATGCTATCCAGAGAAGAGAAATGATGGATTCTGAATAGAGCAGGAGAGAAAAGCTAAACCAGGATGTGGTCTCTGCTCAAGCCTACCTTTGATCTTCAGGTTGTTCTGAAGAATGAACTATATTCCACAGGGCTAGTGCTCCCATGGGCCAACTTTGTATTTCTCTGAGTCAGTCGTTTTGCCTACAGAGCCCCTTTGGGATGGGGGAGCATAAAATTCTGAGTGTGGCAAGTCACCATGGTTGAGGGCAATTTTTAAAAAGGAACAACTCTGAGCTGTGAGTAGCTAACAGCAGCAGCAACAGTTCTGAGAGGGAATAGTTTCAACTGTTCAGAAAAAAGATATCTGGGCGCAGCATCAAACACATTGACTACACCATCCAAGTGATTTTCTAAAACTCTCACTCCTTGTTCACAATCCACCAATGGCTTCCTACAGGAATAGATATTAATTCTAAATTACCTATCATGACATGCTTTTGCTCCCTTTCAACTTATCTATCCTTGCACTCTATCCATATGGGTCTATTTGAAATTTTTAAAGTGCCATCTTCTACATATATTTATATACCTTTTGGACAGATGGCTCCATCTTTAAAGAATAATCTTGTGACATTTGGCACCTAGTTAATTTCAGCTTTCTTAGTCTAGCTAAGATTTTACCTCCTCCTAAATACCCAACCACATTTCTTAATCCCCTTAGCCCCTGCCTTGATTAAAGCACTCTCTATGCATTCTCTCTAACATTTATAATACCTTTGTATAAGTATCTGCTCACTGTTCCTTCACCTCACTAGATTTCCTTAAAAATAGGAACTGTGGCTTTTGTCTTGGTCATTTATCTTGACACATAATAAGCATTGGATATATAGATTTTTAAAATAAATTGGTAAGGATTACAGAGTTAAAATGTTCAAGGTAAAAAAAAAAAATGGATTGTACTGTTTTGAATTCAGTTCCACCAGATTCTAAAGCCCAACCCTCCTTTTTAACTATAATAAAGTTGTTGGATTTTTACACTATGGTATTTGAAATTATGTGGCTTTTAATTTTTTGGTAACCTAACATTATCTCAGCAATATGTATAGAGACACATATATCTAATATTTGAAGATAAGGATCCGCATATGTATTCATATCTCCACAACACAGATACAAGGGTAACAAGGGGAAAGTAACCTAGAGATAAGCCCCACACTAATTAGTAACAATAGAAGCTGAAATAATATTACCTCTTCCATGCTGAACATCTGTTTTATTCAATCTGCTATGTTACAGGTACTTGCACCTTTAATTCTCAGAGTTATCACTATGAGACAAGTAGTATTTCCATTTCACAGATGAAGTTTGCCAAGGTTAAGTGATTTGTCTGAGAACCTTGAGCCTGTAAATGAGAGGGCTGGGATTTAGCTTGTGCCAGAAGTTAAACAGGTACATGAACTGAATTTTCTGATTAGCTTTCTCAACTCTCTTTATTTACCATGCTCTTATGTCATACCCATTATGTGCCAGACACTAAGGGCTTTAAAAATACATAAAATATTTACTCACAACAACCCTATAACTAATGCATTAAATCCTCATTTTAGAGAAGAGG
This sequence comes from Eumetopias jubatus, assembly GCF_037043125.1. Lineage (NCBI taxonomy): Eukaryota > Metazoa > Chordata > Mammalia > Carnivora > Otariidae > Eumetopias > Eumetopias jubatus. The sequence goes on from NW_028274807.1 coordinate 36,830,651, forward strand.
AAACTGTGGCCAAAAATGTTCAGTAACTTGCTTGAAATTACACAGGAGATAAATTCTTTTCAATAAGTCGACACCAGTAACTAGATTCTGCAATGTAATAAAGTCATGGCATTTTTTTTTAATTTAGTTTTGTTTTTAAACAAGCTTTAGTAAGAGGCAGACATTTTAGTTTGAGCTCTAGCTATCAGTTTTCCACGCCTGGAAGACATTTACCTTTTAAGCCTTGGTTGCTCTAACTGCCACTACTACTATTTCCTTTTGGCAGCTACTAGATTTTCAGGCTGAGAAACTTGGGATTAATAATGGTTTCTAGGAGATGTGCATTAGAGATCCAATATATTTCATTGATAACACATGCCCTACTTCCTCAATATCCTTCATTCCAGTCAAGGCTCTCTGTGACTGGAAGAAAGAAAATACTTTGCAGCATCCCTAGAACTGCAGGCTGCTGACAAGGACCATTAACTAATTTAGATTTAAGCATCTGTGGAATTGCTGGCTAGAACTACTATAGTGGTGCCATGGGTTAATAAAGGTTTGCCTCTATCAGGGAGTCTCTGGTTCTGCCTGTGTCTCATATTTCTTCTCACTAGAACTTAATGCACTGGAAACTTTGTGTGTGTGTGTGTGTGTGTGTGTGTTTATTGTTTAGAAGAACACATGACATGGTTTGAATAAAATGTAGATTTTATACTGTACAATCAGGTGAATACTTTATTACATGTACAGCATTAAAGAGATCAGGAAAAATGTATTATTGGTTACACGGGTCCTCTATGATGTTATTTGGTGTGATGTTCTTCACATGAATTGCTCTGACAGTTTTTATAACTTGTCATTGCATGCTGATGGCAATGTGCAAATAGGTTTGCCACATAGGAATTACCTGTCCCACAAGTTCATTTTCAATGGCATTCTAAAGATCAACCATCCTTGCAGGAGTTAAGAAAGATTTATAGAATCATTACAATGCAAATCCTTAGAAAGAAAGACAAAAGTTACTGACAGTTTTGTGTAGAAGAGAATATCAAGAAGTTCATCAATTCAATGTCTTATATATATTTTTAGATTTAGCTGATATACAATGGGAATATAAAAATCAAATTTCCATAAAATCAAATTTTAATGTCTTTTCCCCACACATTAAACAATGGTCCTTAGAAAGACTTGTAAGGAGCCTATTCTAGAACCAACAAATATAGATTATCAAAAAACTACAAATTCTCCATATTTTCATATTTGTAAATTCACATTTGCTTGTATTTGCTACAATGTTGCTGAGGAAAAAAAAACTAGCATCTTATATTTGGTGAATGTGTATACAGACATATTCTATATCAGAGAGAGAGCATGAGAGGGGGGAGGATCAGAGGGAGAAGCAGACTCCCTGCTGAGCAGGGATCCCCATGTGGGACTTGATCCTGGGACTCTGGGATCATGACCTGAGCCAAAGGCAGTCGCTTAACCAACTGAGCCACCTAGGCGCCCCTCATATGTTCTAACCTCTTGCATGTACGTGATACCATTCCTATATGGTGTTTAAAAATAGCAAGAACATTCACTAAAGTGTGCATAAAGAAGAAAAACTCTCAAAAATCGTTACCTGATTTGCTTCCTTGCACAATTGGATTCATTATGTATTTTCCATTACTTTATGGATGTGCATGGCATTTTATTTGTATGTTACTTTATATGCTATAAGGATAAGGCAGTATTTATTATTATGCTCCTGCATTTTTAAAGGATTTCAGTTACAATTTAAAGATCAGGTACATAAAGGAAATATAATAAAAAGAAGAATCTGCATTCTAAAGGCTTCAAAATGGAAATGCCTAAATTGGACTATAGCTGACTGAAGTCAGTTTAGAATATAATTTGAGATTTCTGGCTTATAAATTTTTTTAAGATTTCATTTATTTATCTGAGAGACCATGAGAGAGAGAGAGGAGAGAGAGAGTGAGCATGAACAAAGCAGAGGGGCAGAGGAAGAGGGAGAAGCAGACTCCCCACTGAGCAGGGAGCCAGATGCAGAGCTTGATCCCAAGATCACTGAGATCATGACCTGAGCCGAAGGCAGAACCTTAACCGACTGATGACTCATAAATTTTTAATAAACTGTTAGTTCCTTAAAGATAGTGGTTGAATCTTATGCATCCACTGTAGACTGTATTTTCTTGCTTATTATAAAGATTAATAAAATGTTTGTTAAATAAAGGGACTCAATGTTTTAGACAAAAATCCATTGATTTTCTCTCAAAATAAATGTATTGACTCAACTTTCTCCGCCTTCCTCTTATCTACTTGGTCCTATTCTCATACCAGAAGTACTAATAGCCTCCTTTACACATAAAGTCCTTGCTCTTGTAATGTGCAAGCCATGTTGTCACTTTCTTTTCCTAAATATTTCATAGATTGAAACATTGTAAAACACAGTTTAAAACTTTCCAGAACTCCACACTGTCTACAGGAAACAGTTTGCATTTTTTTAAAGATTTTTTATTAATTTATTTGACAGAGAGAGAGGGAACACAAGCGGGGGGCGGCAGGCAGAGGGAGAAGGAGAAACAGGCTCCCCACTGAGCAGGGAGCCAGATGCAGGGTTCCATCCCAGGACACTGGGATCATGACCTGAGCTGAAGGCAGACGCTTAACGACTGAGCCACCCAGGCACCACTTAATGCAGTTTAATGGCAATAAAATCCTCTCCCTAATTAACTTTCTTAAGTCTTATGTCATTTCAACATTCATTCTACCAACTCCCCTCCCAATCTTTTTTTTTTTTCTATTTCTGTCTTAGTGAGCCTACAACCTTAATACATTCAACTTCTATTTAATATTTGTTTAATGCCCCCAAACTATATTAGTCCATAATGATGCAAATATAAAGAAAGCACTGTCCCTATTTATTTGTATATCTGCTTGACTCATGGTCTTTCACATTTCTCTTCTGCCTCTTTCAGACTAGTGAAATGATACTCATTTTCATAACCTACCTTTTCTTGGAAGCCATTCCAAATGTCAAAGAAAGAACTAATTATTTTTGCCTCTGTCAGTATCACTGGCACAGGCCTAATAACTATGAGATATGGTTAGTTACATACATTGATTATTCCCCTAATTTTGATGTCCTTGAGCTCAGGGACATATTCATCTTTTACTTATATTTGTATTCCTAATAGAAAATACTGTGATTTACATGTAATATATGTTCAATGATTGTCAATTTTATAAAAAAATATAAAGTATCCATATGTTTGGATTCATTTTAACTAATGTGTTTCTGCTCCCACCCCCCAAAATAACCTCTGAAATTTTATGACATAATATGTATGTATATATGTGGGCATACAAATAGAAGCATCTATGGCTGCCAAAAATTAGGAACTGGTGATTGCTAATCTTAGTGACAGTTTACCTTCATTTCCATTTAATACTAAACCTACCATTTATGTAAAATATTTCAACATTAAATGTATAAATGAGAAACCCATAGTTATATAAATCACCATTAAAAAATGCAATTATGCATATAAACACAAATTTTCTAATGAAAAATTTAACTTAATCTTAATTATAATCCATAATTATATATAATTACAATTAATAATTATATGATTAAAATGTATGTATTATATATATAATACATACAATGTATGTAATACAATTAATATACCCATACAATACTCATATAAAATTAATACTAAAAGTCATATTTTCTTTGGAGCAAGATTTCTAAGCTGCTTAAAAGAAATTGTCACAAGATAATTTTCTTCCTTGAGACATAAATTTTCTGTTGTGGATTTTTCCTAAACTCAATTTTATGATGTCCTTTGATAAACACCAATAATTTGAGAATATTAGTTGGTGTGTACATGGCATAATTTATGAAGACTCTTACATTATTTTTAAGGGATCTTGAATATTGTATCTATTACAAACTATGTCCAAATGATCGGTCTTGAACAGTGATATATTAATACATAGAATATGAATATAGTTTTTCTGTTTTCTAAGACACAATAACATATATGTTGTATAAAGAAATTCAAACTAACTTCTTACTTAAATTGTCTTTTCTGTAAGATGTAATCAACTTAGACACAAATGGAAAGAACATTTAACATTTACGCCATGATATACAAAAGGAAAAGCAAGTGTACTTAAAGGACATTGGCCTGTGGCATAAACAACTGAGGAAAGAAACAATAAAAAGAGCCCTCTAGTTAGTTGCATGCTCATTTATGAAATGAAAATGGGAGAAATGTATCAAGATTATCCAACAATGTTCACTTACTCTAGTATCTAGTAAGAGGAAAATTGAGCATAAAGTAATAAAAAAAGGATACATTCAGCCCATTAGAGACTCTTATAAAAGTTTTCAAGCTAACAGAGAAATTATGCAAGATTTAGGAAATAAGCATTGTAGAGTGGTTATAAAGCATTTTTGACTGTGACACATTAACGTCTATACTGTTATTCAGACACACAGACATACTCACATACATAGACACATATGGTGGAAGGATGAGAGAGAGAGAGAGAGAAGGAGAGAGAAGAGTTTTCCGTTTTATTATGTACAGAAAGAAAAGCTCCAGAAAAAGTATAGTACTGAAGTAGGAATTGCATTGAAATATCACACTTTCCTAGTTTTCCTCTTCCTACTTCTCATTCTTTTTTGCTAGCTTTTTCTACTTTTCCCAGCCACAAAATATTGAATCGTGAATTGTCCAGGGTGTAGTCTCAACTCTCATTTTTCTCATAATGTAATCCCTTAGTTATCTCATCTGTGTCCAATTTTATACACTGCCTCTGAAATGATGACCACGAAATGTTAATCTCTAACCAAATTTCTCTTCTAAGCTTTACACTTATACATAGAACTGTATTTGCTACATTCTACTTGGATTCTTTAAGGACAATCTCAAATCTAACCTTTCCAATGCAAAATAATTTGGGTTTTCTTATCCATTACCTGTGCCTTCCCCATAGTCATAAGTGAGACCATTACACAGTTAGTTGCTCTATCCAAATAATTCCTCTGTGACTCAAGAGTAACTTAGAATTTTTAAAGGAAATTATGAAAAGATTAGAAAAAATTATCAAATATTTAATTGACTACCATGGAGAAAACAGAACTAATGAAGAATTAGAGGAGCCATTAATGTTATCTATAGAAAGTGTTATCCTACACACATAATGTCTACCCTGCAGTTATCTGTAATTGAAAGTATATTTGAGGCTACCACTGACTATATGTAATCTTACTTTCCTATTTGACATCAGAATCTTACTCTGGAAGATACAACTCCACCATTTATAATCTGCTTTTTCTTTTCAGTTTTTCATCATGTTATTTATAATCTGTTTTAATATTTGGTAGGGTTAGTTCTATTTGTATACTTCTTGTCTTTTTTAAAACTATTCTTACATATTTATTTGTCTATATTGAGTAGTATCAATTTGTGCAAGTCCATAAAAAACTTCTATTTATTTTTTAAAACTAGAACTTAAATCTTTTTAACATTTAGTTATCTACATAAAGTATCTTTCTATTTAATTATACTTGTGTATTTGCTAAGAGTGTCTTAGAGTTTTCCTTACATGTTTGTACATTTTTTTTGTTTATTAGCTTCCTCCTAACTATATTTGTCTTCTTTATTTCTTTTGTAAATGATCTTTCCTTACAATTATACCTTCTAACTGGTTATTTTTTGTGTAGTGAAAGCTTTTGATTTCTGTATGCTAATCCTATGCCCTGTTATCTTAAGGAATGTTTTGTTGTTTGAAAAGTTGAACATGTTTTAGTTTCCTTTTTTATTTTTTCTATTATTCATGGATTATTTATATATTTTCTTAAAACTTTCATGGGGTTAGATATTTTCTAATTATCTTATTGTTCTTGAGTTGTGGTTTAATAACATTGTGGTCAGTAATGATTATCTCACTAATTTCATTCTTTTGCCAGACAGGCCTGAACTGGTAGGAGAAGATTCAGATTAAATTAGATTTTAGATAAATGTTTTAATTTATATCAGATGAGAAATTTAATATCTGAAAGCAAAAATGTCTTAATTCCCAAAGGTAAATGTAAAAGCTGTGGATCTGCATAAAGTATCGTCAAGGTGAATAACATTGCTGGGGAGTCACATTAAAAATGTAAAGCTTTGTGTCCTAATGAATCACCTGACTGAATTCAGCACTTTCAATGAATATTATGAAATCATATATTCTAGAGCAATGGAGATGGCTTGGGGAAGATCACAGCTGAAAGGGAGGGGGCTAATACTGGGCGAGGGTGTACAACTATCCAAACTAAAGCTTCTATAATTAAATACAGAAATAAGGTGTCATTAAGGTAGAGAGAAAAAGAAGTCATAATCTACAGCCATGATGATTCAAGGAATTGGAAAGTGGCAATAAAAAGATTGCTGAATCTTGGCAATGTAGTATGCCCTCATGCAGAACAATTAAACATGGCTACATAGCCACATTTTTTTTTATTTTAAAAATTTTATTTATTTATTTGACAGACAGAGACACAGCAAAAAAGGGAACACAAGTAGGGGGAGTGGGAAACGGAGAAGCAGGCCTCCCACTGAGCAGGGAGCCCAATGCGGGGCTCGATCCCAGGACCTTGCAATCATGACCTGAGCCGAAGGCAGACGCTTAATGACTGAGCCACCCAGGCGCCCCCACGTATCCACATCTTAGTGAGAACACTGACTTGCTACACTCACACTATAAACTGTGATTAATACAGCATGGCCAACCCAAGTTCTATCACTGACTCCAGGAACTAACTTTATGTATGAATAAGAATTGACTTGGGAATGACAGGTATTTTTATAATAAAATCCCCCATCTTATCAGTAATTAGATATGTTAAGGGTGTCATAGTTGTACATACTTAGTAGACCTTGGTATATAATGATATTTCCTGCTTTTAAGATCAGTTCTATTTTCATGTATTATATTGGATCACAGATTGCATGGAGGACTTTAGGTTCTTTGGCTATATTTTATAGGTAGTAGCGTGCTATTAATAAAATGCGTTTGGTAAAAATTCATTGTGAAAGTTGCTTTTTAAGGAAGGTTTCTTTGGAATAGAGGAAATGGAATAGATAAACCAACTATGAGGTTTTGCAATAAACAGTAGTAAACAATCATATCATGTGAGTTACAAATGGTTGTGTTAAATAAAGAATTTGGTATTGAAAATGAATGAAACTGTTAATTTGATATATTCTAGATGATTACAGGTCAAACATCTAAACAACTTAGTTTATTAGTTTGGGCAAACCACTTAACCATTTGACCTTTTTGTCTCATCAGTAACATGGAGAAAATAAAATCTCCTTTGACTATTTCCCACAGCTATTGTGGGAACAAATTAAGATGGCGATTATAAAATAAAGGCTTTTGAAAAAAAAAGCTATAATAAAAAAATCAGGTGCCATTATAATTAGTTGTAAATGTTAATGAGCTCTTATAAATGTCTAAAATTAATATCACTTTCACTTTAAAGAGCCAAGTAGTGTCTTTTTAGTCCCTCTTTACTTTTTATTCTTTCAGTATTTCCAAATGAAGATATGGGGAGAGCTTTCCTTTATTACATATATAAATTCAATATACACAAGCACACAACATGGACACATTTTTCTCTGACATATGAGCAAATTTTTTCTCTGTAACTCCATATTTTTCCAACATAATTATTCATCTTTGAGGTTTTTTTTTTTTTCTTTTTTCGTGACCAACCAAAATGACCAGGTATTACAGATTTGGTAAATATAACAGAAACAGATTAAAAAGACCATAGTTGCACTAATGCAAAGCACAGATAGACACTACAACTTTTAAAAATTAATAAATCTGCTTGCTGCATTTATTTCTATTGTGTTAAGCAGGCCTTTCATCATGGTCATTAATCAAGGTAGATGATGTATTGTTGCACTGTCGCTACTATGACATATGGAAGATTCCATATCGAATTAGCTACAGAGAGTTATGTTAGATCAGGAGGTCTGGGTTTCTGTCCATCTTCAGTTGCTAACAGACATTGTGCCTGGGTTAGACTGTCACTTTGAAACTGTTTTCTTTCAGATGAAACAAGGGAAAAGGGAAAAGATTATCTTTCTGATCCCTTCTAGTTTTAATGTTTTATGCTGTTATGGAACATTAACAGTTTCGCATCCAAACCCTTACCTTAGACGTAGATTCTCTGAGGAATATGGGGACAGCCTGAAACATATCTTAGAGGATTACTTAATGGTGATTTCCTCAACTTTTACAAGGTTACAGAGCTCTTTCACCATATATTCAAGAGAGGGGAAATGAAAAGATTACAAAAATGAAACAAACAAACAAAAAAACCCAAGACAACAAAAATGAAAACCTTGAGGACTAGATCCTTTGGTTTTCTAACTAGGGAATAAAAATATAACTTTAAGGAAGGCACAGTAAGAGTTCAAGTAAAAAATGTGAAAACATCCAATCAACTACTATTGGCACAATTTAAAATTCATTGTCTACTAGAAAAGGCTATAGAAATCAATATTGAACCTCATAAGAATTATAGACAAGAAGATTGATTGCACCTAAAAACTTATCAAGATCATTTCTGATGGTGTGTTAAATTTTTCATATAATATGATTTTACTTCATTTACTGAGATTTCTTTCTTTTCCCCAGTCTGGAACTTACGAAAACTTATCTTACCCATATAAGCATGATAGAAGATGTATAAATGTGTGATGATCTTTATAAATCTATGATGCCTCTCCCAATTAGAAGAGCAGTGGTGGTGAAGATGTCCAATTAAGTGTGAGCATGCGTTGGTGTTCGTGTGAGTGGTAGAACTATCTTAAAAACCTCCAATAGTCAGTCATATGACATCTCCTAAGTGCTTGCACAGTACAGGGCTCAAGAATATTTTTCTGAATGGGTACTACATCAATAATGTATCCTAAGCAGTTGTTTGCAATCTAAATCTAATCAGGACAAAATAAAAGTCGTCAAGATGGAAAGACTAGAGGATCTGGTAGGAAGAAAGATTTTAAAGGCAGAGGGTAAGGAGGAAATAAGGAAAGTATCTTAACTTCAGAGCAAGGAAGTGAGATGTTTTTCATTTGGGTCCTCTAGACATGTGAAAATGCTCTGAGAGTTCAAGACTATGTAGGAGAAACTAGGGACTGTATTGGAGAAACTAAAAACTATACTGAAGAGTCTAAAGACTATCTTGAAGAAACTAAAAATAATTTGATTTAGAAAAAATACATCAAAGTAAGATGTTTTTGTTAATTTTTGTTGAACAATTGATGTAAAAAATAAATTAATGTAAAATATAGTCATTTTGTTTTTCATGACCTCTTATAGAGGCCATGTTATTTTAAAAGCAATGATATTCTTCTTCTCCAAGGGAACGCTTCTCCAAGGGAACTGATCTATGTATTTTCAGATTTAGTACAGAATCTGAATCGAATCTTTAGATTTGGTTTCAGTACAGAACAGGAAACCAAACAAACAAAAAAAGGCCAAAAAAGTACAAATGCTCTTTCAAGGTAGTTATACAATGCTATATTTTTACTATTATAAACCATTGTTTCAAACTTTAATTTCAAATGAGAATTTATATTAGTTTATTATTTCTATTTTGCAAACTCATTATAAACCAGCATGAAAAAACTTGCATTTCAAAAACAGAAATAATGTTAAATTAGATCTTATGAATTCTTCATGAGATCAAATTTAATGCAATTATTTTTAGAATTACTAGTTAGTAAATACATTTTCTTAGGATTTTCTAAGGTGCTAATATAACAAAACAACAACTTTGCATGTTTCTTTTTAATCAAAGATTTTTATATGACTGCAGTGTTTAAAACTGAATCCTACATTTTGTTTTACTAATAAATTTGAGCTATTATGAGGTTATCTCTCAAGAAATGCAGTGATCTAATTATCCATTTTTTTAAGTTTTCATTCAAATTCCAATTAGTTAGCATTTGTTTTTCTTTCAAGAGTTGACTCAAATGGTGAAGAACTATAAACACACAAGAACATGAACAAGAATATCCATATAGCATAAACAGAATTAATTTGAAATACCTATAAACTTTAAACATGGAATATAAACAAAAATCCAGTGTTCTTTTTATGAGAACTTAACCTCAAGGAAAATATCCAATTATTTTATTCCATGTGTAAGAGATATGTGAAATTGTTAAGTCTTTTCTGTAACCTCTCTTTCTCTCTCTCATTGTATACAGCAACAAGGAAATATTTGGCCCAGGAAGAAATAATAAATTGCCATATTTTTAATACTTTAAAATGTCTGATATCTATATTTGGACAGACATGCTTTGATAATTTGTGAATGTATAATGGGGTAATATGCAAAACCAATTTTAGGGTCTTCTATATCCTCAATTAGCAAACTTTGTTTCTTTTACCTCTTTAAAATAATTTTTTAAAATATGAGTTTTCATTAAAAGGGGATGATTTAAGTTTACCAACTGTGAGTATATGAACTATAAAATATCTTCTGGACCTCAATACTATTCCTGGGAGAAAGGATACATATTCTATTATTAAACATATGGCAATCTATTATTTCTCTACCTGAGCCAAATATTTTGTTGTCATTTTCTAATCATTGCTCCATAGACTTGAATAATTTTTACTCCCCATTTTCCCATGATTCAACAAATTTCTCTCTTTCCTGGTTTCAAGTGTAAATTTCTTTTTTTTAATAGATTTTACTTATTTATTTGACACAGAGAGAGAGACAGCGAGAGAGGGAACACAAGCAGGGGGAGTGGGAGAGGGAGAAGCAGGCTTCCCGAGGAGCAGGGAGCCCGGTGCGGGGCTTGATCCCAGGAGTCTGGGATCATGACCTGAATGGATGGCAGATGCTTAACGACTGAGCCACCCAGGCGCCCCTCAAGTGTAAATTTCTCAATTAAGCTTTCCCCGGTCTCTCAAATACACATATTTCACTTTTCTCTGAAATTCCACAGCATTTCATCTGTCAATGTGCTTCTGTTAAGATATTTTTCCCTTTGGGGCACCTGGGTGGCTCAGTCGGTTAAGCGTCTGCCTTCGCTCAGGTCATGATCCCAGGGTCCTGGGATCCAGCCCCGCATCGGGCTCCCCGCTCCGCGGGAAGCCTGCTTCTCCCTCTCCCACTCTCCCTGCTTGTGCTCCTGCTCTCGCTGTGTCTCTCTCTGTCAAATAAATAAATAAAATCTTTAAAAAAAAAGATATTTTCCCCCTTTGTATTACATTTATACAGGTTTATATCCTCCCTTACTTAGCTGTGATCTCTACTGGAGATGTGTATGGTTGATTGAGCTTTTTATCCTAATAGTAATCAAACGAATATTTTGTATATAACAAGCATTCAAAATATGTCTTGGTAAATAAATGAGTATCTGGATGTTTTATGTTCATTACTACCTCAAGGCACAGACTTAGAATAAATCATGCTTTTCATAATCTTTTAAAAACTTATTACAAATAAAGTTTTGACGTTAAATAATTAAAACCTTTCAAGATTAAAGAGTCAAAATACCACTTATGCCTCAATTTCATGGTCATTTCAAGTGGATTTTGTTTGAATTTCAATGTTACCGAACACCACTTCCCATCTTGTCTTCCTTTTGTAACAGTAGAACCAGTTTTAGTTATATACATATATCAACTTCATAGAAATAAGTGACACATCATCTACTTACCAGTACTGGCATCTAGTTTTTAAAATTTTCGTTCTACATTTGAAGTGGTGGCCCTATGAAGTACATATTTTCATCAGAATATAAGTTTTCAACACTGAAATTGTACATGTGATTCTACAACAGATTGTTTCTCAAATATGTTCAATTGCAGTTTAAATCAAATGCACACTGTTGGGTGCATGATAATACTACCTCTGAAAGTAGGATATGAAATATTTGAATCATTATGTGGTTCACACAGTGTGAAGTGCAAATAGTACCATGAAAATTTGTTGATAAAATAAACATGAATTTCAAACAATTTCTCAATTTAAAACTTCAGTGTGACATGAAAGTCAAACTTCTGATGTTTGGAAAATAAAAATAACATTATATTTATAAATTAACTTGCATCTATAGTATTGTCAAGGTGTTAGTATTATATCAAGTGTAATGGATCTTTAAATTTGAAGTAGTCATCAACAGGAAAGTGGCATTTCTATATCTCCCCTACCAATAACTGTGTGGAGCTATTATAAATGTCCTGGTGATACTTTTAAGCAAATAACTCTAAGTGCCAATTAATCTGAATATTCGAGCTGGGATTTCATTACCTAAGGTGTGAACCTAAGATGAAGCTCACTTTTCTTTTTCTTTATTGTGTTATGGATCTGTGTTTTATAAAAAATGAAGGTAAGAGTAAAAATAGCAGCATCATAAACAATAGTATATGAAGTTGTCAAGAAAAGCTATAATTTATGATCTTTGACCATTGTTCCACTCAACATTCTTACATATTTTATTATGACACTTAAGTTATTGTTCAATTAAATTAAACTTATTAGAACCCTTGTTGTATGATTATATGTCAAATCTATCTAAACTTGTGTTGATAAAGTAGAACTACTTAGTGCATTGATTTAAACTGTTGTTATCATTTGAATTTGTCTCTTCACAAATTCATATGTTGAAATCTTAATAGTTTAGGAAGTGATTATAATCACCTAATGGTGATGGTATTTGTTAGGCGGTGGGACCTTTGGGAGACGCACAGGTCAAGAAGGCAGAAGAGTGTTCTTATAAAAGAAACTACAGAGAACTCCCCAGTACCTTCTACTGTGTAAGTATACAAAGAGAAGTTTGTATAAGAGAACCGGGCCTCATCTGACCATTTTGGCATTCTCATCTCAGACTTTGGCTTTCAGAAATAAATTTCTATAATTTATAAGCTACCCAGACTGTGGTATTTTGTGATAGCAGCCCTAATGAACAAAGACAACTGTGAAATGGAAAAGAGAACTATGTAATCCTTCCCTTTTTATTTCCAATGTAAGGCAGAAAATGAAATTAACAGCTACGGTTCATATCACTTACAACCTAATGAGCATATTTATAAAACACGTATCTCTATGAGAGCTTCCCTTTATCCGCACCTTCAGCAACACCTGTTGTTTCTTGTGTTGTTAATTTTCACCATTCTGACTGGTATGAGGTGACATCTCTTGGTAGTTTTGATGTGTATTTCCTTAATGATGAGTAATGTTGAGCATCTTTTCATGTGTCTTTTGGCCATCCATAAATCTTTGGAAAAATGTCTGTTTATGTCTTCTGCCCACTTTTTAGTTGGATTATGCATTTTTTTGGTTGTTGAGTTTTATAAGTTCTTTATGCAGTTTGGATACTAACCCTCTATCAGATATGTTATTTACAATATCTTTTCCCATTCTGTAGGCTTTCTTTTAGTTTTGTGATTCTTTCGTTTGCTGTGCAGAAGCTTTTTATTTTGATGAAGTCCTATTAGCTTATTTTTGCTATTGCTTCCCTTGCCTCAGGAGACATATATAGTAAGAAGTTGCCATGGCCAATGTCAGGAACGTTACTGCCTGTGTTCTCTTCTAGGATTTTTATGGTTTCAAGTCTTCACATTTAGGTCTTTAATCCATCTTGAATTTATTTTTGGGTATGGTATAATAAAGTCATCCAATTTCATTCTTTTGAATGTTGCTTTCCAGTTTTTCCAACACCATTTGTTGAAAAGACTGTCTTTTTCCTACTGGATATCCTTTCTTGTTTTGTCAAAGATTATTGACCATATAGTTGTGGGTTCATTTCTGGGCTTTCTATTCTGTTCCATTGATCTATGTATCTATTATTGTGCCAGTATCATGCTGCTTTGATCATATAACATCTATGATATACTGATGTATATCAGTATCAGTGCTGATGGTAATTACTAAGATATTTGGAGCACTTTTTCATATTTAAAAAAGTCATTTGAACATGTGGGTCATATTTTTTTCAACTCTATGAGTGATATTATCTCCATTTTATTTATTTTCTTAGATTTTATTTTATTGTGTTATGTTAGCCACCATACATTACATCATTAGTTTTTGATGTAGTGTTCCATGATTCATTGTTTGTGAATAAAAGCAAAACAAAGAACTTGTGCAAACTATTCTTTTAAAAAATACACTTTGCATATATATATATACCACATCTTCCTTATCCATTCATCAGTCGATGATAATGTTGATAATGCTATAAACATCGGGGTGCAAATGCCCCTTCAAATCAGTATTTTTGTATCCTTTGAGTATATATACACCATGGAATATTACTAAGCCATCAAAAAGAATGAAATCTTGCCATTTGCAACGATGTGGATAGAGCTAGAGTGTATTATGTTAAGCAACATAGATCAGTCAGAGAAAGACAAATACCATATGATTTCACTCATATGTGCAATTTGAGAAACAAAACAGATGTATGTAGGGGAAGGGAGATAAAAGAAAGGAAAACAAACCATAAGAGACTCTTAACTATAGAGAACAAACGGGGGGTTGAAGGAAGGAGGAGGGCAGGGGGTGGACTAAATGGGTGATGGGCATTAAGGAGGGCACTTGTTGGGATGAGCCCTGGATGTTACATGAATGTTAGTGATGAATCATTAAATTCTACATCTGAAATCAATTTTACCATATATGTTAACTAACTAGAATTTAAATAAAAACTTGTAATAAAAAATAAAAAATAAATTAAAAAATACACATTGCAAATACAATTTTTATTGTCTTGTTTTACTCCCTAGATTACCAATATCATCCAAAACATTTTCAGAAGTGATTTGCTATGACTCATTCTGTTGGGTGTACTTAAATAAATCTATCAACAAGGGACTTTTATTTTCTTTTTTATTGATTTACCAACATAACTTTCTGGGCAGCTTGATATGAATTTTAGATCCCCACATATCAAAAACTCTGGAATACCATTATTCTGTTGTTGTTTTTAAAAACATTTAATATGTTAAGTATACAGATATGTTCTTTTACCGTGGACAAGTGGACAATTAAGCAAATACTGTTTGTTTATTACAGACATGTTTTAATTTTAATAGTTAAGAAATAGCTTGGTTTATTATATGTCTTATGAGATATATATTCTATTTTTTATATCAAAAATAAACTAGGGTGGCTGATGAGGTGAAGAGCAGAGATCAAAAAATGATTCCACAATGCAGGCAAAAAACTTAGTCTTCCCAGTTTTAAGTAAATTTTGTTTTCCAATGTGGTTATCTTTATACTTTACATATTTTTAATAAACGGGCTTTCTAGAAATTAAGAGAAATATAGGAGCACTTCTCAAGGGGTGTCAGTATCATAAAATCAGTGCCTCTTTTATTTACTGCCCGTTTTGGAAAAGGTTATTATGTTTATCTGCATAAAATATGACTAACAGTTAAGCATGTCAAAGATTCAATTTGGGTCTCTAAATTAAACATAGAGTAATTTACTACTAGGATCATGTGGCCAAATTTCCCTGTTATCCAAGTGGTTAAGGTATTTTAAGTTCACTCTCGCTGTATCTATTTACAAGTTCAATTAAAAAACACACATATAGGGTCACCTGGGTGGCTCAGTCAGTTAAGTGTCTGACTTCGGCTCAGGTCATGATATCAGGGCCCGAGGATCCAGCCCCACATCTGGCTCCATGCTCAGTAGGGAGTCTACTTGTTCCTCTCCCTCTGCCCCTCCTTCCACTCATGCTCTCTCTCTCTCTCTCAAATCAATAAATAAAATCTTTAAAAAACCCCACCCCATATAACAGTGATAATTAAGGTCATTTTTATACTCATATATATGGCTATTAATTCTAAACCTTTGTCTATAAACATTTATCAATAAATATATCATTAATATAATAAACCCGTAAAGGCTAAGGATAGGATGAACCATGGCTTAAAGAAGCTGAGATTCTGTACATGCAGTTCTTCAAATGTGAGACAATTTCATACTTGTGAATTAAATTGCAAGGTATTAATAACAAGCTAGGATTTTTAATAACTGATGCTTAATGAATGTTAATGAAGAAAATGGACCTCTACTACTAAAATAAAGCTCAGAGGTCTCATTTGAAGATAGATCAAAAAGGAAGTTTTATTAAAAATACATGTAATTGCACCTTCTTTCTAAAATTATTGTATTCAAACTTGTTTTAATTAATTCACTTATTCAGTGAAGTTTTTAGTTTGATATCACAAATCTAATAAGACCTAAGTACCAGTTTTTCCTTAGGTTTATAACGTAGATTTTATTTTCTCCAAAATCTTGAAGATTTTCTCAAAATGTCCTTCAAAAGGATGATATTTTATTTTATTTATTCTATTTTAGTTGTTTTGAAGGTAACCACAAATATCTGCCATTTCTATTATTTGATTATTCTAATTTATGTGCTTGATTTCTAGATCCCCTTCATTGGATGATGAGTAGGCCCTCTAGGAATTCCATATGTTTTTTGTGGATGCCACCTTGCATCTTTCATTCGTTGTCTATTAATAAAGAAGGTTATTTTTAACATATCTAAGTTGACTGAAGGGCCCTACAACAATAGGTGAACAGCAGTTAGAACTTCTATTATTTCAGCTGAGTGATGTGCAAACAATAAAAGGGGAAAAAAAACCTATTTATGCAGGTGAAGTGAAACCTGAAGAAAAGACAGAGTTTCTTTTTTTTTCTTAAGATTTTATTTATTTGTCAGAGAAAGATTGAGAGCACAAGCAGGGGGAGCAGCAGGCAGAGGGAAAAGCAGGCTCCCTGCTGAACAAGGACCCGCCAATGTGGGACTCTATCCCAGGACCCTAGGATCATGACCTGAGCTGAAGGCAAATGCTTAACCAACTGAGCCACCCAGACATCCTGAAAAGACAAGAGTTTCAAAGGGAAGTTTGCTCTGGGACACCTGGGTGGCTCAGTTGGTTAAGCGTCCGACTCTTGATTTTGGCTCAGGTCATGATCTCAGGGTTGTGAGATTAGCCCAGTATCTGGCTCTGTGCTGGGTGTGGAGTCTGCTTAAGATTCTCTCTCTCCCTCTCCCTCTCCCTCTGCCCCGCCCTACCTAGACCCCCCCCACCCTGCTCCCACCTGTATGTTCTTTCTTTCTCAAAAACAAAGCAAAACAAAGCAAAGCAAAACAAAACAACAAAAAGAAGTTTGGCCTAATACTATTTACTCAGGAAGATTTCTTTATCTATAAGGAATTTTTTGAAAATGTAGAGATTAGTATAGCCCAAATTCAGATAAATTAAGAAAAAAGTAGTAATTTTGACAACCTTGGAAATGTACACATGATGGAAGTAATATCACAAACTAGATTTTTTTTAAGGCAAGGAAATTGATAACTTGGGTCTAGAACATTGAAATCTGAAAGTAAGCTGTATATTGGCTACCTGGGATTGCACACTCATAAGTTATGGAGATTTTTTCCATACTTCTTTTGTGAATAAATATTATGCATTTGGATGGAACACTACTAATAAGACTTACTAGAAATAATGGTAGTGTAGGAATGAATTCCCAAAGTGAAATCTTCTGTACAAAAAGATGCATATTTAACATGGTTTGAGTCACTCTTCCACTCTTCAATATTTCAATTCTAAGGTGAAGCATTGGAGTCCTATTATTAATTACTCAGACATGATTTTGATTATTTCTAAATGAGATTCAAAATCTATGGAGGTCTTTGATCTTAAGTATATTTAATTCTAACCATTGGTTAATTCATTAGCTAATGTATTATCCTAGAAAAAAATCCTGCTTATTTTCTGTTACATATTTCAATGTAAGCAATTTTTATGGCAAAATTTTTATTTAAGTCTGACTAATAGTTAGTATATTAATTAATGTACTAAATTGGAATTTAAAAATTCACTTGTCAGTCTCTTATTACATATTCTAGTACAAGTGATTTTTAGTGGCAAAAAATTATCAGTATTGTAAGCAATCATAACAATATATGAAATCAGAATAAACTTTAAAATAACATGAAAAATGTGATATGTGGTCCATGAGTTTTCATACAGGAAAGGCTTCATATCATAAAGTAAAAGTGGCTTTTTTATTGTTATTTTCAAAGTATTAGTTTATAGAATTTTAGTAAAAACTAAGCAGAGAAGAGAGAATACACATTATTAATTTAAATGACCTTAAACCAGTGGGATAATATTGTCAGGCCATCTAAAAGAGCATCCAAATAATAAAAATAACTAATTTTTTGACAGACACCCAAACTTTCTGGAAGGAGATAGAGTGATAGAAAAAAACTGATCTTTGATGCTTCTTCAGCAGATAATTTCATATTCTAAGAAGATAGAATACCAGAGCAAAGTTGTTCGATAAATAGTAACTATAATTATTCAAATGTGATTTGTTATATTTAAGGTATGTTCATTTATTTTATAGAGAACACTCCTATTTTCTTTATCTTTATTGGATTTACTTAATCCTGAACATGAAAAATCTGTTGTCCTACTTACCAGGCTATAGAAAGTTATCCATGATTTGTGGGTCAAAAAGGGGGAGGTTTATTATTATCTCTTGCTCAAGCACTTTCACCTCCCTTGGCACTTGATTCATTAGATACTTGTATGGCCTTGGAAATTACTTTCAAACCTTTCAAAGTTAATTGAGCTTTGAACTAAGGTCCAAAGCATCTGTACTTTTCTCCTTTACTGAAATAAAATATAAATCAGTGAACCAAATAGTCTGCTATGTTGCCAGTAAGCTTTGAAATTTGCTATAAAATTGTCACATTATATATTAAGATAAAGTTATATTTTCCTTGATTGAAAATTTATTTTTCCTCAACCAGCATGAGATGTTTTAAACTACTCTTTCTTTCCTCTATGTTATAGTATTTATTTTTGAATTTAGTTTCATATTCTAGCCAAAACAAACAAACAAATGAACAAAAGCCCACCGACCAACTAACTAAACTAAACATAAAAACTAATGTGAATAGAAAAAAGAAACTAAGAAGATTAAGAAAAATATATGAATGTTTTTCAATGTCTTAAAGTACATTTCTGGAAAAATGGACCATCTCACTCTATTTTTTTCTCTATTAAAATATAACATTCAGACTTCCTCTTTCAGTAAGGATGAAGTGACAGTAAATATATTTATATCAATGGTTTTTCAGACACTGGACATCAAAGTAAGAAGGAATATTTATCCCTGAGAAAAAAAGGAAACGAATGAGGTAATCTGTACAATGGCCCAAGCTTATTGAATGAAGAGTTTCCAGGTTGTGATACAGGGAAAGGATACTCAAATAGAAGCAAGTTTTCTGAGTAGAGGGGACAGAATTCAGAATTCATGGAAGCCAAGGCTGACAACATTTCCAGGGCAGATTAGTGGAGAAAAGAGAATTGCACATAAATAAAATGGGGCCTGGATCTGAGAAGTATTCTTTTTGGTCTTCAACTGAGTATGGATCAGTGCACACATGTGAGAAAACTCTCCAAATTCATAGAGATACCACAAGAAAACATCTGGTATATCAATCATTAGGAGACACACTGACCTAAGATCCGTTCGTGATCTCACAAACTGGAAGAGAAAGTCTTATGGAACAGAAATTCCTATGAATTTTAAAATAAAATTAAGAGGATATTAAGAACAATTCCATGCCAGTGTATTTGACAACTTCAATGAAATGAACACAATTTTTGGAAAGACACTGAAACTCCATCAGTAATAACAAAAATAGCTCTACATCTCTTAAGACCCTGAAGTTTTGGTTTAAACACTTTCCCATAAAGAAAAATTCAGGCCCAGATGGCTTTCCTGGTGAATTCTATTAAACATTTAAGGAAGAATTTAGTGGTTATTTTATAGGAAAATAAAAGCAGAGGAAGAACTTCCAGATTCATACTATGAGACCAGCATTACCTGACCATTATGGCCTAACATAGATACTACAAATAAAGATGATGTTTATGGCAGCATTATCAACAATAGCCAAGTTATGAAATGAGCCTAAATATCCGTTGACTAATAAATGGATAAAGAAGACTTGGTATATATATTATACACACACACATTGGCATATATATACACATATGCATACATACACACACTTGGTATATATATACTTGGCACACATACACACACACATACACACACACACACAAAATATATATAATGGAATATTTCCCATCAAAAAGAATAAAAAGCTGACATTTGCAATGAAATGGATGGAGTTGGGTGTATTATGCTAAGTGAAACAAGCCAGTCAGAGAAAGACAAACATTATATGAGTTCATTCATATGTGGAGTTTAAGAAACAAAACAGATGAACATAGGGGGAGAAAAAAACCAAGAGAGACAAATCAGGAAACAAACTTAAGTATACAGAACAAACTGAGGGTTCCTAGAGGGGAGGTGGGTGGGGGGATGGGTTAAATAGGTGATGGGTATTAAGGAGGGCACTTGTGATGAGCACTGGATGTCATAAGTAAGTGATAAATCACTAAATTCTATACCTGAAACTAATATTGCACTGTATGTTAACTAACTAGAATGTAATAAACACTAGAAAAAGAAAAAAAGATATTACAAATAAAACTATACAAAATATTTTTTATGAATATATATGTTCTTTTTTTAAGATTTTATTTATTTATTTGACAGAGAGAGACACAGCAAGAGAGGGAACACAAGCAGGGGGAGTGGGAGAGGGAGAAGCAGATTGCCTGTGGAGCAGGGAGCCCGATGTGGGGCTCGATCCTAGGACCCTGGGATCATGGCCTGAGCTGAAGGCAGATGCTTAACAACTGAGCCACCCAGGCTGCCTATACGTACATTCTCAACAAAATTTTAGCCAATTAATCCAATAATGAATAAAAAGTATAATATAGCATGACCAGATGAGTTTTATCCCCAAAATGTAATTTTGTCCAATGTTTGAAAATTAATGTATTTGTCCATACTGTCAATATAACAAGAAAAAGTATATGATCATCTCAACAGATGCAGGAGACTCATTTGATAAAATTCAATAACCATTCATGAAAAGAAGTTGTGGTAAACTAAGAAGGAAGTAAACCTTTACAACTGATAAAGTGCACCTGTAAAAATTTATAGTTAACATACTTAATGATGAAAAATGTATATCTTTCCTCTTAAGATTAGCAATAAGTCCAGGATGTATACTCTTACCACTTTTATTTGGACTTGTATTGGAGTTTCTAATAGTGCAATAAGGCAAAAAATTTAAGTAAAAGACTTATTATTAATACAGGACAAAATTCTCTCTTTTCTCTATGAGAAATAAGATTTGTACATTCCATGACATGGAATTCAAATACATTACAGTACATTATTGTAGTTATATTTTGTTATCCATAAGTTAAAGGGAAAGAAAAGGTTTCAGCATTTCTTTAAAAATATGATCAATATAACTGTAGCTGAAAAACTTCTGCATCTACTCAAGGTTTCTAAAAAAATATACATCTGTAGATGATGACAAATAGAATTCTCAGGTAGTTTTACTAATATTCTTGTATAGTTCATATTACTAATTCATAGAAGATTTTTTTCAGCTTTATCCAATGTTATGTTTTCATGTTTTTATTTTGCATCCTCTCATTTCAACTTGAAGACATTCCTTTAGCATTTTTGAAGATCTAGTGGTGATGGACTCCCTCAGCTTTTGTGTTTGGGAATGCTTTTTATCTCTCCTTCATTTCTGAACAACAGCTTTAGTATTTATTATTATTAGTATTATTATTATTTAGTATTCAAAATGGTTTGCCAAAATAAGTAAAAAGTTAAAAATATACAAAAACTTAAAGGCCTTTATGGATATTTGCTTTTTTGTTTTCTTTAAAAATGTTTTTGTAATAGTAAAATTATGCACATGTGAACACACACACATACAATTTTACTATAACCAAACTATATATATATATTTATATATGTGAGTGTTTTCTTCATATAAACCCCCCAAATTCCATATAGGCTTAGTCCCAGATATTTCAGGTATTATATTGTATGAATGGAACATATTTTTCTATAAATTCTAATTGGTAATATTTCAATATTGGAAAATCATGTAGTATCTTTATACTTACCTCTTTTGGTGATCTTTGATTGTCCATATTTCCACTATCTAAATAAATTGGAAATTCTGTCTCCATTGCCAGTGCTGGCTTTAAAAAAAAGTCATACTTTCTTATATTACTATTCTAAATGAATTTTTTTAGACAAGAAATTTCAATAATTTATATAGTGATTTAACATTTATTGAGATTATAAAATTATAAATCGTAGAAGCACTTTACAATTTTAAGGCTGGGATTAGGAATTTTAATGTTGCTAAACTTTATTTTTTTAATTATTCTATTTTTAAAGATTTTTATTTATTTATTTGAGAGAGAGAAAGAGAGAGCAAGTGCGAGAGCACAAGCAGGGGAGTGGCTGAAGGAGAGGGAGAAGGAGAAGCAGGCTCCCTGGTGAGCAAGGAGTCCACACAGGCCTTGATCCGAGGACCCTGAGATCATGACTTGAGCCAAAGGCAGACGCTTAACCAACTGAGCCACCCGGGCACCCCACTGCTGAACTTTTTAAAAGAGAATAGGCTAATAAATAATAAAAAAAAAACCCTATTCTTCTGTATAGACTTCAAACAAGCCATACAGTTGTTTTGTCTTTTACTTAGTTGAGTAATGAAAGTTACAGCTGTACAGCAGGGCATGTGCTATGGTGAGCGCTGTGAATTGTGTAAGGCTGTGGAATCACAGACCTGTTTCTCTGAAACAAATAATACATTATATGTTAAAAAAAAAAAAAGAAGAAGATAGTAGGAAGGGAAAAATGAAAGGGGGGGAAATCGGAGGGGGAGATGAACCATGAGGGACTATGTACTCTGAGAAACAAACTGAGGGCTTAGAGGGGGGTGGGGGGATGGGTTAGCCTGGTGATGGGTATTAAAGAGGGCACGTACTAAATGGAGCACTGGGTGTTATACGCAAACAATGAATCATGGAACACTACATCAAAAACTAATGATGTAATGTATGGTGATTAACATAAAAAAAACAAAAAATAAAATAAAATAAAATAAAATCCTAAAAAAAAAGGTTACAGCTCTTCAGACAGAATTCCAAGCAAAAATCAACTATATGCATTATATAAAGGATTATCAAAAATGGTGACCCAAAGAGATTTATAAAAGCATGGCCAAAGACATTAGAAAATTGCAATTAAAAAATGGGGGCTTCCAATATTATTATCAGATTACATACAATTTAGTGGAAAAATCATTAAACAAAACAAGGAAGTCACTTATGATTAGGAATGTAAACTGTGGGCCAAATAAAATAGACAATATTAAAAAAGTAAGGAATTTAAGAAGGGAAGAAATTACTAGAAACATTTTTAGTAAATAGTATCGATTTTTTCAGTTCATGAAGGATCAATTAGATGAACAATAATGGGAATTGAAGGTATTGATATAATAAATAAAGCAATACAAATTAAATATAACTAATTACACAGCTTAAAAAATACTACTCTTCACAACTCTTGTGAAAATTTCATAATAATTGGCATAAAATGTTGGACAAGTTCCAAAAGTACAAATAGTAGAAATAATTCCTTATTGGTGGGCGCCTGGGTGGCTCAGTTGGTTAAGCGACTGCCTTCGGCTCAGGTCATGATCCTGGAGTCCCGGGATCGAGTCCCGCATCGGGCTCCCTGCTCAGCAGGGAGTCTGCTTCTCCCTCTGACCCTCTTCCCTCTCATGCTCTCTATCTCTCATTCTCTGTCTCTCAAATAAATAAATAAAATCTTAAAAAAAAAAAAAGAAATAATTCCTTATTGGCAAACGCGGGAAAACTGGAAACTAATAAAGTAGAAATATTCAGAACTAAGAATATCTAATTCCTGGAAACTGATGACAAAGAAAAAATTAAAAACATATTTCTTATGGGATAAAAGCTGAAATCCAATCCAGTGTTTTAGAATATTGATCCAG
This sequence comes from Eumetopias jubatus, assembly GCF_037043125.1. Lineage (NCBI taxonomy): Eukaryota > Metazoa > Chordata > Mammalia > Carnivora > Otariidae > Eumetopias > Eumetopias jubatus. The sequence continues at coordinate 36,854,683 of NW_028274807.1, forward strand.
AAAAATGATAATATAACTTCAAATTGGAAACTCTAAGAACAAAAACATCTTAGCCTTAAAATAGTAAACCATGAAATAGAAAAAAATGAGTGAATTAAGTATTCAGTTCAAAATGTTTAAAAAATGACTACCTTATGCAATAAGGTAAGACACCATTCCCTCCCATTCCCAATAAAAGTGTAAAAGAATTTAATAAAGATGAAACCATAAGATAGCAACTTAGGAAAACAGAAAACATGATAAATAAAGCCTCAAATTATTTCTTTGAAATATATACAGTATATTTAAAAATTATTCTAGTCCTTTCTCTCTATATATAGATATATATTACTCTTTCAAGTCTCCAATTAAGATGGACTTTTATTCAGAGTAGTTTTTGTATCTTTTTAGTTTTTAGACATGAATCTAGGGTTGGACCCTAAAACACTGGAAATTATTCTGATCATATACAGAACCTTTGCCTTACATGCAGGTTACACAAAAAATAAAGCAAATATTTTACAAACTCTGCTTAAGAACAAATAAGTAATTTAGGAAAATTTTGTCATATTAACAGAGGAAAAACCAAATTCCAGATTTGCATCAGTATACTATTTGCTAATAAAACTATTTTAAAAATCTTATAAATAAATCCATTATATCTATATCTATATCTATATCTATATCTATATAACTATTTTATTTATTTATTTGTCAGATAGAGAGAGAGAGAGCACAAGCAGGGGGAATGGCAGGCCTAAGGAGAGGCAGGCTCTCTGCTGAGCAAGGAGCCCGATGTGGGACTGGATCCAAGGACACTGGGATCATGACCTGAGCCGAAGGCAGACGTTTACCTGGCTGAGCCACCCAGGCATCCCTCCATTATATTTTTTGACCATGACAAATAAAATTCCTTTTCTGTGAAATGTTTATAACATTTTATATCTATTCAGTTTTTGTCCTATATATTCCTTTTTTTCTTCTTTTCTGGAACAACCAGTCATTTTACTTTAGGATAAAATTAGTTTTTTTTTTTTTTAATTAAACAAACACACACACTCATATCCTGCATTCCTGAAATACTTAAAGTCTAAGGTTTTAAATAACCAAAAGAACTTGGAAGTTGTCCTTAAGTTGATATAGTATAAAACATAAATGTATTTAAATGATGTTAGTTAGAATGACTCAATGTGATTAAATGCACATTTTCATTTCTATAAACCTAGACACTTAGTAGATAAAATACAAGCCTATTTGAGTAGTACCTGTATAAGTTTAGGAAGAATATACCCAAATAGAATAAAATATGTATTTTGTCTTATATATTTAATATTAGTAACTCAGAACACATAGGTCTCTTTATTACATCAAGAATATTAAGCTAAACTTATCTGCCAAAGTTTATGTAAATAAAAACTTAGATGTTTAAAAGATTTGGGTCAATTTTTATATTTCTTTTTTTTTCTTATTGAAGTTTAGTGTTTTTTTTTAATTTCTTGGGAGTTTTAGGTCTCTATATAAGCATTTATTTATTTCTAGCTGCTAGAATAGTGCTACCTTATGGATTTTATAATTTTAATTTGGTAATACTTTGGTAATTTGGTAATCATAATTAAGAAATTATCACACATATATAGCATAAATATATATACATACATAGACATATAGACACAAATAGAGAATTTATAATTTCATTCCAAAATTTTAACCATAAGTCAAACATAAACACAGAAATTCAAATGTCATTGGTTTATAACAAAGAGTTGACTCTTTGCTTCAGTTTTGTATTTTCATCATGATTAGGTTTTTTGGCAGTTGGAGCAAGTTGAGGTTACCTGCTCAACATGAGAGCTAAAGAGTATCCACCAATATTTGTGGAGGAGAGTTTTAAGATTTTCTTTGCTCTGATGTGTGACTTCATAGAGGATTTAGACTAAATTTTGGGCAAAGGATGGAAGAGATACCATGTAGCCATCTGAGTATCTCTAAAGTCATCTGTGTATATAAAATATACAGCCTATTTCTAATTAGCCTTTTCAACATCAGATGGTTACTTTTGAGGTCCCTCAAGAGTTACCAATGGGAGCAGGAGGCCTTAGATTCTAGTGATTATAAGGAATTTAGGAGCCAGAGGGGGAGTGGAAAGGTCTGGCAGGAGTGGAAAGAGGGTGGAAGAACTAGGGGTTTTGAAGGGGGACAGATCAAAGGATTCAAGAGAGCTGAAAGGAAAGTCAAGGTGATGCATTGGATAGAATTAGTGTCATAGTGGCCGATCATGTAGTCATGAGAGAGAGCAGACTCCCAGTAAATTGAGAGTTACAGGTGGGAAGAGGAGGATTAAGCGGAAAAAAAAAGAGTAAGCAAGAGAAACCTTGTTAGAAAGTATCACACAGGGGCTCCTGGGTGGTTCAGCTAGTTAAGGGTCTGCCTTCAGCTCAGGTCGTGATCCCAGTGTACTGGGATCAAGTTCCACATCAGGCTCCCTGCTTCGTGGGGAGCCTGCTTCTCCCTCTGCCTCTGCCTGCTTCTCTCTGAATAAATAAAATCTTGAAGAAGAAGAAGAAGAAGGAGGAGGAGGAGGAGGAGGAGGAGGAGGAGGAGGAGGAGGAGGAGGAGGAAAAAGTCTCACACATAATCCCTGTCTGGGAACCAAAGTAGTTTCTCACACAATTCTTATTGAGAAGCTGAAGGACCCAATCCATGGACAATGAGTCAGGAAATCAAAAGACTTCATAAAAAAGTCAAGAATTTCTTGCTGCAGTGTCAGGAGGAAATTCTCATTTGGAAAGATCCAAGAAGACTTCTATTCAGAAAGATTATTGTTCAAATAGAAAGGAACCAGGAAGAATGTGTCATTTTTAGGTATTATAGACAGAGGTGGGTTGCAGGAAGGAAATAGGTAAGATCATAAAAGGAAGGATGTTTGAGCGTGTTGGAAATGTTCAGTATCTTGACTATGGTGGTGAATACAGAACCTACACAGGTGACAAAACTGTATAAAACTTAGTACACATAAATGAGCACAAATAAAACTGATATCTGAGTAAGACACACGGATTGTATCAATGTCAATAGCCCAGGTGTGATATTACACTACCAATTTGCAAATGTTACCATTTGCCATTCTCTGTTACCATTTAGAGAAACTATGAAATACACAAGGGATCTTCCTGTATTATACCTTACAATTGCACACCAATCTACAATTATTTCAGTAACATTTTCAATTCATAAAAAAGGAAAAACATGGTAAGATGTGAGGAACCAGTTTAAGAGAGATTATGAATAGAAGTAGAGGAATTGTCGATTAGAGCTTTCTAATTATTATGGTCATTAAATTACTGGCAGTTTGAAGGAAAATTCAGCTCAGCATTTCTTAAACATGAGATTTGAATATGTGTATATAGTCATGTAGAAAAAGTCAATGAAGAGAGAGAAAGAAGAAAGAAAAAGCAAACAGAGATGAAATAAATGACTCCAAGTGGAGATTATAATTTTGGAAGACAATGGAAACAGAATTTTTATAAGGATCAGCAATATAATTTGAGGGGAATGCTTGAAACTACCTTTGAATAGTAGTTTATAAAAGACTGAAGGAGTATCAGTTGGTTATTTAAAGTCTACAACTCCTTCACACTCCCTCTCCTTAATGTTGGCACTGTTAATACTCATAAAGGAAGAGCTTTTTTCCTTGTGGCAGGAACAAAAAGAAAATTAGGAGTAAAGAAGGAATTCTCTTAAATCAGTTAGGTGAGGGGAATGATATTCAAGAACCTCCACATTTCATTGCCTCAGTTTTAATACCGTAATGGAAGCTAAAGCCATCTATTAAGCAGTGGGTAATTACATTCAGCACTTCCAAGAGTAGGTTGGTTACTTATATGATTTGGTCTACATAGAGAGGGCATAACCACAGGGAGAAAAAAGATTGAGAGGAAGACAAAGGGGGAGATTCAAGCGTATTTGGCACAAAAAGGCAGGAATGATAGGAATAATGGAACTGATTAATTCAAGAGTTTGGGACATAATTCTGGGTGATAGCAATACCTATAGGATACCTATTTTGATGCATGACTGAAATGAAGAAGAAATAAAATACATTGATTTAAAACCATTGTTGAACACATCAAAAAATTATGAATTTGGAATGACAAAGAATTATCAAGTCTGATGTTTCATTTCCTAAATATCATGTCAGACAATTTCATGAAATACCCTTTATGTATCTTTCCCTATGCATGAGTTTAACATTTACACATTATTTAAAAAAAAATGACTGTTAATTTTACTGTGGAGAGGGCAAAAAGTGGCACTTGTTAATTCATTTCTGGTAGGATAGGTACAGCCTCAGCCTCACTCTGAAGGAATTCAATAACTTACTCAGGGGCTTCAGAAATTTCAATTCACTTTTCTGTAAGTTGTTAAAATTCTGAGGATGCAGTTCTCAGTACTTACCATGCTAAGAATGTTGATATAGCATGACAGAATCTACCCCATTACTTTCTAAATTTCCTTATACAATGAAGGAATTCAATAGAATATTTATGATTCAAACATGAGGAATAAAAGACTTATTGGGTAACTCTTATAAGGAGACAGTTAGACCAAGATAAGCTGCATAGTTGTTTTATGTATTAAAACTTACAACATTCTAATATTGCACCTTTTTCTTTCACATAAATTCCAAACTAAAATTTTGGATTGCTTTTCATATGGAATGTTTGGTTATATAATGAGTGATATAATCATGATGGCTTGAGTGTGGTTGAACTTTTTGAAAAACATCTTAACAACTTAAGAGATTAATATAGCATGAATTGAAAATAAATAAAAACAACAAATATTGTTCCTCCTCCTATCATAATGTATGCATACTCTTTTTCCAACAATAGTTTCCATAAAGCAAATTTTGAGCCAGAGAAATTTTCATAGTCATCTTTAGTAGTTTCCTCTTTCATAGAAGTAAAGTGTTACATTTGTGTAAAACTCATTCTAATGGAAAGAGAACCTAAAATAATACTGTAATTTCTCTATGGTCACTATCATATTTCAGTATATTATTTATGTAAAACATACTCATTACTGCAAATACTAAAACCAAAATTTTACAAGATTCAAATGTTATAAGATAAAAAGTCAACATAGTGCTCATTATCAATTACTATTTTGAGTATTGTGTTACCCATTTAAAAAAAACAAGTGAGTAAAAAATTAATAAGTTGACTCTAGCTATAATTATTTTTCAGCTGTATTTGTATATCATTCCAACCTGAAATCTTCAACTGTATCAGTTAGATTCCTATCAGCAGACAAATGGCCTTCCCAAATTCTAATTTGTTGAGTCTTTCAATAAATTGACTATTGAACACATAAATGTCATCAGGGTTAAAGAAACAGCAGGAAGTATGAAGTTCCCTGAAGCTAGCACTATGAAGGGGTCTTTCCCACCTGAAGGCCTGAAAAAACAAAAGGAGGTCAGTTTCTAGTACATGAAGAAATTATAGATAGTGTGGGGGTCTTGCGAATGGAACTATGGCTTTTATAGAGGGAAACAGGCAACTCATTGCAAATCTACAAGCAGAGACTTGAGAAAATAAATATCCTGACTTCACTTTCCCACTCTGATATTTCACTGGACAAGATACTTGATATTTTACTGGGTATTTTGTATATGCATTTATATTTTGAAATAATTGTTTTGGTGGTTCTATGAAATGAAGTAAGTTAATAAACAAGAACATATTATATTTTTCTATTATGATTTTAATATGTTGGTGCAACTTGTTCTGATTTCTACACTTTGTTGACATAACTGTTTTGTTTTAATAACCAATATTAATATATTACACATTAAAGACTATAATACAGTGCTGTTAATTACCTCTATTAATATCAACTGTTAATTATACTCTATCAATATTCTGTTATAAATGCATATATTTTTAATTTTAAAGATATACAAGTAGATAAGGAGGAAAAAGCAAAGCTAGTAGGAAAAGTCCTGTCAGACTTCTGTTTTTGTGAATACATTGTTTTTCTCTTTTTCATTTAAGAAACTTTCAAAAGATTTTTTTTTCTTTTTCCTCTAGTTTTGATTTTCAATAGGAATGTCACTTTAGAATCTAGGGTAAGTATCTGTTACTGAACATAAAGAGTAAGCCACCTGGTGGGACTTCAGCCTAACACAAGAATGGTAAATAAAAAAAGGGCAGAACTTGTAGAATTTCATGTTTCTTTCTCTCTATAATTACATTGTAAAGGAAATAAATCCTCAGACTATGTACTCTGTATTAAAATTACTGCAATTTATTAGGGAATATCATATAAAGGCACATACTGGAGTGAAATACATCCTGTGTACTTTTGACAAATATTTGATAATAGTGATGATAGTGATGACAGGTGTTATAGTTAAAATGCTTTCTATAATGTTCAGCAGACTACCAACTAAGACCTTTATACACAATAGAATCTTTTGAGTGCTATTATACTAGCAGTCTTATAAAGAGAAATAAATTAAATAATGAATGATTAAACAGTAACAACTATTTGAAGCCCTTTACTCTCCCTTGAACACATTTTATCTTAAGTAGAATTATTTTTGACAAATAGTAACACATTTTATGATGCTCATTTTGGAGACTGAATATATCCCTAATTTTAAATGCTACTTGTAGGAGATGTTATTGGTGCCTCACTCAGAGCCACTTGTCTGGGGACTGTTTTTTAAGGCATAGAAAATATGAAGCTCCTTGGTGAAAGCCAGCACAAGTGAAATAGGATATACATACACTTTAACTTGAACTTTAAAATATACTGTTCCTGTTATCAAGCTCATTGAGGATAAAAATCCTTTCCATATGCTATGCATTCCTTTGTGAATATGGATTTTATCAATATACCTAAATATATTTGAATAGTTATCTCTTGCCCCACATCCTATTAACCATTTTGCCCAAATATTACTAAATATAAGATTTTTTTTTCAAAAAATCATACTGGCAATGACATATAGGTTCTCAGGAAAAAAAAGATTATATCTTCATATTTAGCTTACCAGATTCCTTTTTAATCTCTTTCCACTGTATCTAATAATATAAAGTTGTCTGTCTATTATTCTTCCTTAGATTATCCTACAGATAGATTAGAATTACTAAAATACTAGTATGTATATATGTGTCCAAGCCTGTGGTCAAGAGTAAGAATGATTATATTGAGTAGAAAGTATTCAATAGAATATAAGAGTAAAATTTCTGAGTCAAAGTTTTGTACTCTGTGCAATTCTTTTCCAACAAATTTGCCATCAATTCAGTCTTACAATCTATAAGAGATTATACGTTTCCCCCATACACCATCAAGGCACTATTATCAATCTTTTAAAACTAAATATGTGTCAGTCTGATAAATGAAAATAGTATCACATTGTTATTTTAACTGGAATGGTTTAGCATATTGTATATTTTGCAGATTTGGCCATAATATATTTTTCCTCATCAATTGATTTAATGCTTTTAACATTAAATATCACATTATCTTCTATAACATGGCAATTATACTTTGCTATTATTATTGTTCTTACTATTTGCTGGTATCTTTTTTCTCTTCTTCTTTTTAAAATTCTAATTCCGGTGTAGTTAATATACAATGTTATATTAGTTTTAGGTGTGCAATGTAGTGATTTAACAATTTTATACATTACTCAGTGCTCACCAAGATAAGTGTATTCTTAATCCCCTTCACATATTTCACCCATTCCCCGACCAACCTTCCCTCTGGTAACCATGAGTTTGTTCTCTAGAGTTAAGAGTCTGTTTTCTGGTTTGTCTTTTGTTGTTGTTGTTCTTCTTTTGTTTCATTTCTTAAATTCCACATATGAGTGAAATCATATGGTGTTTGTCTTTCTCTAGCTGATTTATTTCACTTAGCATTATACTCTTTAGATCCATCCATGTTGCAAATGGTAAGATTTCATTCTTTTTTATGGCTGAATAATATTCTATTATCTATCTATAATCTATCTCTCATCTATTTCACCTCTTCTTTATCCATTCATCAGTTGATGGACACTTGGGCTGCTTCCATAGCTTGGTTATTGTAAACAATGTTGTAATAAACAAAAATAATGCATGTATCCTTTTGGATTAGTGTTTTTGTATTTTTGGGGTAAATTCCCAGTAATGCAATTACTGGATCATAAGGTAGTTCTATTTTTCATTTTTTGAGGAGCCTCCATATTGTTTTCCAGAGTGGTTACACCAGTTTGCATTCTCATCAAGAGTGCAAGAGGGTTCTCCTTTCTCCACATCCTCACCAACAAATGTTATTTCTTGTGTTGTTAATTTCAGCTATTCTGACAGGTGTGTGATATCTCATTGTAGTTTTGATTTGCATTTCCCTCATGTGTTGAGCATCTTTTCAAAAACATCAAAAAACATCTAGATATTTTCTTTGGAGAAATGTCTGTTCATATCTTCAGCCCCATTTCTTAATTGGATTATTGGAGGGCATTTAGTGTTGAGATGTATAAGTTCTTCATATATTTTGGATACTAACCCTTCATTGGATGTATCATTTGCAAATATCTTCTCCCATTCAATAGGTTGTCTTTTAGTTTTATTATATCCTTAGCTGTGCAGAAGCTTTTAATCTTGATGTAGTTCCAATAGTTTATTTTTGCATTTGTTCCCTTGCCTCAGGAGACATATCTAGAAAAATGTTGCTATGGCTAATGTCAGAGAAATTATTGCTTGTGCTCTTTTCTGGAATTTTTATGGTCTCAGTTCTCACATTTAGATGTCCAATGTATTTTGAGTTTACTTTTGTGTATAGTGTAATAAAGTGGTCTAGTTTCACTTTTTGCATGTAGCTGTCCAGTTTTCCCAACACCATTTGTTGAAGAGACTGTCTTTTCCCTTTGAATATTCTTGCCTCCTTTGTCAGATATTAATTGACCATATAGTCATGGGTTTATGTCTGGGCTCTCTGTTCTGTTCCATTGACCTATGTGTCCATTTTTGTGCCAATACCATACTATTTTGATTACTATAGCTTTGTAGTATGTCTTGAAACCTGGTATTGTGACACTTCCACTTTTGTTCTTCATTCCCAAGATTGCTTTGGCTACTTGGGGTCTTTTGTGGTTCTATAAATTTTTGTTTCTAGTTCTGAAAAAATTCTGTTGGTATTTTGATAGGGATTGCATTAAATCTATAGATTGCTGTGGGTAGTACATACATTTAAAATATTGTTTTTCCAACCCATGAGCCATTTGTTTGTGTCATCTTCAATTTCTTTCATCAGTGTTTTATAGTTTTCAGAGTACAGGTCTTTCAACTCCTTGGTTAAGTTTATTCCTAGGTATTTCATTATTTTTGCTGCAACTGTACATGGGATTGTTTTCTTAATTTCTCTTTCTGCTACTTCATTATTAGTGCATTATTAGTGTATAGAAAAGCAATGTTTTCTGTATATTTATTTTGTACCCTGCAGTCTTATTGAATTCATTTATCAGTTCTCTTAGTTTTTTGGTGAGATATTTAGGGCTTTTTATATAGAATAACATGTAATCTGAAAATAGCAAAAGTTTTAGTTCTTCCTTGCCAATTTGGATTCCTTTTAATTTTTTTCTTGTCTGATTGGTATGGCTAGGAATTCCCATATTATGTTAAATAAAAGTGGTGAGAATGGACATTCTTGTCTTTTTTCCTGACCTTAGAGGAAAAGCTCTGTTTTTCAACATTGAGTATGATGTCAGCTGTGGATTTTTCACATATGGCCTTAATTATGTTGATGTATGTTCTCTCTAAACCTGCTTTGTTGAGGGTTTTTATCATCAATGGATATTAAGCTTTGTCAAATGCTTTTTCTGCCTCTATTGAAATGGTCATATGATTTTTATCCTTTCTTTTGTTGATATGACTTATCACATTGGTTGATTTGCAAATACTGAACCACACTTGCATCTTAGAAATAAATCCCTTTTGATTGGGTGAATTTTTTTTAATGTATTGTTGGATTTGGTTTGCTAATATTTTGTTGAGGATTTTTGCATCTAGGTTCATTAGAGATATTGGCCTATAGTTCTCTCTCTCTCTCTCTCTCTCTCTCTTTTTCCGTGTTCTTATCTGGTTTTGGCCTCAGGGTAATGCTGGCTTCAGAGAATGAATTTGGAATCTTTCATTCCTTTTGTATTTTTTGGAATAGTTTGAGAAGAATAGGTATTAACTCTTCTTTAAATATTTGGTAGAATGCACCTGTGAAGCCCTCTGGTCCTGGACTTTTGTTTGTTGGGAGTTTTTTGATTACTGTTTTAATGTCATTGCTGGTAATTGACCTGTTCAAATTTTCTATCTCTTACTGATTCAGTTTTGGTAGTTTCTATGTTTCTAGAAATTTATCCGTTTCTTATAAGTTGCCTAGTTTTTTGACATATAATTTTTCATAATATTTTCTTAGAATCTTTTGTATTACTCTGATGTTGGTTGCTATTTCTCCTCTTTCATTTCTGGTTTTTGTTTACTTGAGTCCTCCCTTTCTCTCTCTCTCTCTCTCTTTTTTTTTTTGATGAATTTTGCTAGATGTTTATCAATTTTGCTGAATTTTTTCAAAGAACCAGCTCATGGTACCATTGATTTGTTCATTTTTTTTTTATTGTTCTTGTTTCTTTTCATTTTGTTTTGTTTTAATTTCTGTATCTAATCTTTATTATTTCTTTATTTCTACTGGTTTTGGGTTTTGTTTGTTCTTTTTCTAGCTCTTTAGGTATAAGATTAAGCTGCATCCCAAAGATATTGGACCATTGTGTTTTCATTTTCATTTTCATTTTCATTTGTCTCCATTGATTTATTGATTTTCTCTTTGAAATCTTGGTTGACCCATTCATTGTTTAGTAGCATGTTATTTAACCTCCATGTACTTGTATTCTTTCCATATTTTTTTCTTGTCCTTGATTTTTAGTTTTGTGGTGTTGTGGTCAGAAAAGATACAGGGTAAAACTTCAATCTTTTTAAAATTTGTTTTGTGGCCTAATATGTAATCTATCCTGGAGAATGCTCCATGTACACTTTAATAAAAGACTGTATTCTGCTGTTTTAGTATGGAAAGTTCTAAATATATCTGTTAGATCCATCTGGCCCAATGTGTCATTCTAAGCCACTGTTTCCTTGTTAATTTTCTGTTTGGATGATCTGTCCACCAATGTAAATGGGGAGTTAAAGTCCCCTACTATTATATTATTGTTATTGTTTACTTTCTTTATGTTTGTTACTAGTTGTTTTATGTATTTGGGTGCTCCCATATTGGACGTATAAATACTTACAATTGTTGTATCTTCAAGTTGGATTGCTCCCTTTATGATTATATAGTGTCTTATTTTGTCTCTTATTATAGTCTTTGTTTTAAAGTCTATTTTGTCCAATATAAGTATTGCTACCCTGGTTTTCTTTTCACTTCCATTTGCATGATCAATGCTATTCCACTCCTTCACTTTCAATCTGCATGTGTCTTTGGGTCAGAAATGAGTCTCTTATAGGCTGTAGGTTGATGGGTCTTGCTTTCTAATCTATTTTGTACCATATGTCTTTTGATTGGAGAACTTACTCCATTTACATTCACAGTAATTATTGAAAGTCATGTACTTATTGCCATATTGTTACTTGTTTTATGGTTGTTTTTGTACTTCTCTGCTCCTCTCTTCTCTAATTTCTTTGCTTACAGCTTGTTGCCTTTCTTTAGTGATATACTTTGACATTCCTTTCTCTTTATTCTTTGCATATTTAAGTGTTTTTTTATTTGTGGTTACCTTTAGGTTTGTATATAACTTCTGCATATAGAAGTCTATATTAAGTTGATGGTCACTTATGTTTGAACCCATTCCTTATTCCTCTCCCTTCCACATTTTAGATATTACGGTGTCATATTTTACATCCTTTAATTTTGTGAATCCCTTGACTGATTTTTAAAAAAAAAATATTTTTATTTACTTATTTGAGAGAGAGAGTGAGTGGTGGGAAGGGGCAGAGGGAGAGAGAGAGAGAGAGAGAGAAGCAGAATCCCTGCTGCCAGAGAACCTTACCTGGGGCTCAATCCCAGGACTTTGGGATCAAGACCTGAGCCAAAGGCAGATGCATAATGGGCTGAGCCACCCAGCCCCCCTTGACTGATTTTTATATTAATAATTGATTTTAATACTTTTATGCTTTAACCTCCCTACTGGTTTCATAAGTGATTAATCTACTACTTTTTTTTAAGATTTTATTTATTTATTTGAGAGAGCGAGAATGAGAGAGAGAGAGAGAGCACATGAGATGGGGAAGGGTCACAGGGAGAAGGAGACTCCCTGCCGAGCAGTGAGCCTGATGTGGGACTCGATCCTGGGACTCCAGGATAATGACCCGAGCTGAAGGCAGTCACTTAAGCGACTGAGCCACCCAGGCGCCCCTTAATCTACTACTTTTATTATATGTTTGATTTCACCTGTGTTTTTTTTTTCTTTCATAATTTTCTTACTCCTAATTATGGTCTTTCTTTCTACTCAAAGTATTTTCTTTAACCTTCTAATAAGGCTGGTTAAGTGGTGATGAATTCCTTTAATGTTTGTTTGTCTGGGAAATGCCTTATCTCTCCTTCTAATCGGAATGATAAACTTGGTGATTAGAGTATTTTGGTTGCAGGTTTTTTTCCCCTCAGTACGTTGAATATATCATGCCACTCTCTTCTAGCCTGCAATTTCTATTGAAAAAATAGCTAATGGCCTTATGGGGTTTCCTTTGTATGTAACTGTTTTCTTTTGCTGCTTTTAAAATTCTCTTTTTATCACTACTTTTGTCATTTTAATACTATGTGTCTTGATGTGGACTGCCTGGGTTGATTCTGTTCTGGGCTCTCTGTGCCTCCTAGATCTGAATATTTGTGCAGATTTGGAAAGTTTTCAGCTATTATTTTTTCAAATAAATTTTCTGCCTCCTTTTTCCTCTCTTCTTCTTTAATGCGAATGTTATTATGCTTGATGGTGTCTCTGCTTTCCCTAAGTCTATTTTCATCTTTTTTTTTTAATTATTTTTTCTCATTCCTGTTCAGATTGATTGTTTTCCATTACTCTGACCTCCAGGTCATGAATCTGTTCTTCTGCTTCCTCTGGTATACAATTCCTTCCATCTAGTGTATTTTTATTTGAGTTGTTGTGTTCTTCGTCTCTATTTTTTTTTTCTCTTTGTTAAGGAACTCACTGAGATCCTTTACTCTTCTCAAGTCCAGGGAGTATCTTTATGACCATTGCTTTAAATCCTCTACCAGGCATATTATTCATCTCTGTTTCATTTAGGTCTCTTGCTGTGACTTTGTCCTGTTCTTTTTTTTAAAGATTTTATTTATTTATTTGACAAAGACAGAGAGAGAACACACCTAGGCAGAGCAGCAGGCAGAGTGAGAGGGAGAAACAGGCTCCCCGTTGAGGAAGGATCCCGATTCCAGGCTTGATCCCAGGACCCTGGGATTATGACCTGAGCCAAAGGCAGCCGCTTAACGAACTGAGCCATCCAGGCACCCTGACTTTGTTCTGTTCTTGTAGCACTCTTTCAGATGGGTTCAGGCCAAGAACATATTAGAGGGGCAGGACTGTAGAAATACATGGGGGCAGGGTGGGCTGTGCTCAAAAGGTTTGAGCTTTCCATAACCATTAGGATCCAGGCAGACTAGGTAGGAGGATGTGGATCCACAGAAACACATAGGTGTAAGATCCAAGGTGTTGGCAAGGTTTGCAGGAGTCTGCTATGGGAGGAGACCCGGAGTGGAGGTCTGGCTTTAGGGGGCATGTTCAACAGAAGAATGGGGTATGGGGTGTGCTGTTATCAATTAGACAAGTGTTGGCACAACACTGCTTCCTGTAGGTGTCTGTGTGTCTATCCTGGGGGTGGGGGCAGGAAAGGGAAATGGGGCCTGCTAGCTCCTTTTTTCCTGGAGTAGTCTCCCAACTGATCCCTGCCCTTCCAGCACACACCCTGAGATTAATAAACAATTTTCCTCCCCACCCCGCCCCCCCGTCCCAAACTGCTGCTTCTTTGTTGTATATCTGCAGGGCTGTGTGTTGTGCTGTCTCTTTAAGGGCAGGACTCAATTTTCTCTAACCCTCCCAGCATTCCCAGAGCCAAGCCTGCTGATTTTTAAAATTCCTGTGTTAAGCCCACTAATCTTAAGAACTCCTGAAATTCAGCTCCTCCTGTTTTCAAATCCAAATATTAGGGATTCGTCTTCTTCTCTGATGGGGCTCCCTGGTGTGAAAGTCTATTTCTCTCCCCTCTCTGCACCCACAGCATCTCTCTGTCCTGAGGAGAGTGTTTGCCCTTGTACCCTCTTCGATATGGCCTCCTCTCTACATTTAGCTATGGAAAGTTTGTTCTGCCGATCTTTGGGTCATTTTCTGGGTTATTTACACTGAAGTACATGTTATCTAGTTGTATCTGTGGGATGAGGTGAACTTAGGATCCTCCAACTCCACCATCTTCCTCTTTTTGCCTCTCTTTTATTTTTACCTCCTCTTCAAAACTTTCTTTTAAGAATATTTCTTTAAAACAACAAGTACTCTAGTTTTGTTTGTGAAATTCATCTTTAGTAATAAATAAACTGAGTCACTTAGCATGCAGATGTACTTTATTAGATTCCAATATTTTATTTTATGTCTCTTTTTTGTTTCTTTTTTTTATAATCATGTTTCTTTTTCTTTATTTTTGTTTATCTTGCAAGGTCTTAAGTATTATGTTTTTTTGTTTTGTTCAATTTTAATTCAACATTTCAACTATTTTAGTAACTCTATTCCTGTTTCATTGAATATATCTTTGTCTTTATTCTTATTTTAATATTAAAAAATGACATACCAAATTAATTCCCCTTAATTCCATCACCATCAGAATATTCACTATACACACTCTTCCTCTTTAATGCCAATTAAGCAAGATGTTTAGAAAGTATTTTAACTCTTTAAATTCCCTTAGAGTATTTTCCTTACATTTCTGTCTCCAAAAGCCTACATTATGAAGTTTAATATTTTTGTTTCTGTTGGGTGGTAAGATTTTACTTGCAATAGGTCCATTCTCTTCTAAGAATGCCAATAGCCAATCATTTTGTCTTTACATGGAACTATATGTATATATAGTAAAGCTCATTGGTTAACACTATCCTCCACCATTAATCCCCTTCTGTACTGAAATATCATAGATTATTCATTTGATTTTTGTTTGGAGTATTTTCTTTAGATGCCACATGTGCATGATTTAGTCTCTCAATTCTTGCATATTAGCTAATATCTTTCCTTACCCCTAGTAAGAAAGTGATAACTTGGTTATATTTAGGATGTTAGTGTCACAGTATATTTTTAACTGTAGTTTTTAGCTTTTATTGTACTGCTTTTCCTATAGTTTGCTGTTAATGAAAAATCAGATGCCAATTATTCCCTTAACACAATGTGTTTTTTAGGTCAGGAAACATTCAACTTCTCTTTCTTTCTTTCCTTTTTTCTTCTTTCTTCTTTCCTTCCTTCCTTTCTTCCTTCCTTCTTTTCTTCCTTCTTTAATACATCCTCTCTAGACTGTGGTGAATTATTTCAAAATCTATAAATGGCTATAGATGCTGCTCTCTCTTATTATATATTCTTTACTTCCTGTTGATTTTCTCTTTAGAACTTGTATTATCATCAATTAAGTTCTCCAAGTTCCTTTTACATTTCCTTTTTTTTTCATTATCTTTCCTCTCCATTCATATTGATTGTGTCTTTTTTTAGATTCTGCTTTACTTATTTGGGCATGACTGTTTTTTTTCCTTAGTTCAGACTAATAATTTAGTATTAAAGATTATCTTTTCATAGTTCATTAATTAGAATTAATAATTCAAAATTCATTTTTCTAGGAAATATTTTCATGTAAATAAGTTTGTTTATGTATGTATGTATGTATGTATGTAATCTCCACACAAATATATATATATATATCTATTTGTCACCAGGAATTGACTGTTCTAAATATTCTGCCTGGTCTGTCTTAATCTCTTTGCTGACTTCCCCCCACCCTTTTTTTTTTTTTCTTTCATTTGTTTGTTCAAAGCTCTATTTATTCCAGTGACCAGGTCATGTCTTTAGAATCTTTTCTGTCAAAGAACCTGATGGAGCCTGTGATGAGGCCTAGGCATCTCATAGGTTTAAATTCTAGAAGATGGGGAGATCCTAATTCTGTTCCTGATCTTTCCGCTGCTAATGTTTTATTCTTACCCAATTCACAAGGATCAGTATTTCCCATTCAATGTCTTCACAGAGTTTTAGAATTCAAGAACACTGGGTTATATCCAGTCATGAATAAAGAAAGTTCAGTGGTTGTTTACAAGGAAGGCATCTGGACTTGAATTCAGATCCTTATCTGTAACTCTTCTAAGATACAGATACACACACACACACACACACACACCACACACCATATTATCTATCATCTATCTATCTATCTATCTATCTATCTATCATCTATCATCTATCTATCTATCTACCATCTATCATCTATCTATCATCTATCTATCATCTATCTATTTATCATCATCATCTATCCATCTATCATCTATCATTATCTATAATCTATCTATCCATCCATACATGGTACTACAGTAAATGTGTGACTACTTTTGAGGTATCCCTGCATACTAATGTACAGACAGCAGACAAGTTTTTATAGGCCTGAACCCAAATGATATACATTGCTTCTAACCATATTACATCTGGATACATAACTAAATCAAAGTGAAAAAAATACTGGAAAATGTACTGTAGCTATGAATTTAGGAGGAATGGAAAATAGGTTTTATGAACATAATGCTAAATTCTGCCCCACATATTTAATTCACCCATATAGACATATATTATATGTATATATTCACCTATATATATTATATATATATGATGTGTATATATATATACATATATATGATATTTCTATTTACAAAAAAGCAAAATCTGTTAGCCAACATGCAAAATTGATTTTCTTGATTAATAATGTTTTCCATTAAATTTACAAAATATCTAAAACTATCCTGAGTGCAGCTAGCAGGCTATTTTCTTCAAGTCTGCTCACAACTACATCTCTTAGTTGTGATTAAATGAGTAATATATGCCAGTTGAGTTTTTTTCTAAACATCCTTGTGTTAGTCACACTTTAGTTTATATTTACATAAGTGAATACTATATAATTCAATTAACACATAAATGTATTGATTTTTTACTTCCTGTTTCAAAGTCTCATTTAAAATTTTATTAAATTTCCTTGTTAAATTTTTCCTTTTATTATTATGTACAGAACTTTTTTATATTTATTTTTAATTCTGTCTGGTATTAATATTGCAACACCAGCCTTCTTTGTTTAATATTTTTTTGCTATATTCTTTACATCTTTTTATTCTTACCTTTCTCATGTACGTATGAGTTTGCTTATGATTTAGGTACTCTTCTTGAAGAACCAAAATATTTTTCATATTTTTCCAAGCCACTGAAACTAACAATGGAAAATATGAACAGCTTAGAAAACATCAATTGCCAGAAGTCCATAGCTTAATTCTTACCAAAAGTCAGCACTGATGTCTGCCTTTTACAGCTCCTCCTAGCAACATTGAACAATTTTCACATTTACTAAGTGATTCTCACTTGGTCCCAAATGTCAGCACTTATCTTTTTTAAGAAGTGGAAACAGGTGTCATGTTTCTTCTCACTTTGTCATATATTTTATAAATTCCTGCCACATCACAGGTTTTCATATTTAATTTATGATCTTATGAGAGTTTCAGCTAGGAATTAAGATGAGAACACATTTTAGGTGTGGAGCATGTCATATAAAAATACATAGTGACTGAGAAGGAGAGAAGGCAAATCCATTTCAGAAGTATGTCATGATCATGGTATTAAAATAAGCAGAGTTATTATCCTTAGTTTGTGGTTGGTATAATCCTGCCACATATCAGTGATATGACCATGGAAAAATTATTATCCACTTGGAGTTTCAATTTTCTATTCTATGCAGTGGAAATAATGATAGTACCTACTTTTGGCAGATAAAGTTGGGTATGTGTACACTTACTTGGTATTTCAAGACTTAGGTTTTAGAGTTTAATTTCTATATATGCAATTTTTTGAGTTCTCACTTATTAAAGATGGGAAAGAATAAAAATTAAAATACTATTAATTGATATAACAGTATATTTTACTACTTTGGTTAGACAAAAATAAGAGTCAACTTAAAATACAATAAGCTGATATTTTAATTTAAATTCCATTTAAATTAAATTTTAAGTTAAATTCAAAATTGAAACTGAAATTTAAATCTCATTTAAGTTTCTTTTCCCTTTAACATCCTTTTTTTTAAGATTTATTTATTTATTTATTTGAGAGAGAGAGAGAATGAGAGATAGAGAGCACGAGAGGGAAGAGGTTCAGAGGGAGAAGCAGACTCCCTGCTGAGCAGGGAGCCCGATGTGGGACTCCATCCCAGGACTCCAGGATCATGACCTGAGCCGAAGGCAGTCCCTTAACCAACTGAGCCACCCAGGCGCCCTCCCTTTAACATCCTTAAATTATAAAATTTCCTCATAACATTAATCACTCCAAAACAAATTTTTAGCACACAATTTTTTCCACATTTAATTTTAATTCTTGCTTGATTAGCCCAAAGAAAACCATTCAAAATTATTTAACAACAAAAAATATGCACAAGAAAATCAAATGTCTATTTTATTTAAGGTAGATTGACTCTACAAAGATTTTGCTTTCCTCTTGAATTCATAAAATGTTGTAAATGTAGTACTGGAGGGATTATAATTATGTAAAATGGGAAAAAAAGCACATTTAAACTGAAAAGCTAATTTAATGCTACCATGAATAAAACCGAATACATTACAGGTCAAATAATGGAAATGTGATTAATATCAATTGAAGTTACAATATATTATAGTTAACACTTCTTTTTTTTTTAAAGATTTTATTCATTTATTCATGAAAGACAGAGAGAGAGAGAGAGGCAGAGGGAGAAGCAGGCTCCCAAGGAGCGGGGAGCCCGATGCAGGACTCAATCCCAGGACCCTGGGATCATGACCTGAGCCGAAGGCAGACGCCCAACCATCTGAGCCACCCAGGCGCCCTATAGTTAACACTTCTATAGAACTTACCATTGTCCAGGGAATTTTTGAGGAAGAAAGTGAGAAAAGGTGGGACGAGGAGGAGTGAACCTTATTTTTCAAAATAGCTCCATGACTACGGTGCTATTTTCATCTTTATTTTACAGATAAGGAAACTGAGACACAGAAATAGTAATGAATTTCCCAAGGTAATATACCTAGAATTATGCAAAATTATCAACTTTATTTTATTTCTTTACATACAGAATTTAAAATTTTAAACCCATTTTTTATTTTCTGAATTGCAAGTGTAATATTTAGTCATAGTCATTCACTTTCCTATTTCAAAGGAAGATTTTATCTTATCCTAAATTTGTTTCAGTACTAGAATATAGTATCTGAGAAAGTAATTTTTAATAGTTCTTTAAAATAAAAATGCATGGATGAATAATGTCAAAACAAATTAAATTTAAAATATAAATTATGTATTTATTTAGAGAAGAAATATTTAATTAGTGTCTAATTAATATTTTCAACTACAATTTACTTCTAAATAAAAATCCTCATTTGTATTTTTGGAGCACTAATATCCTTCCTGTTTGAAGAAAATCATGAAATTTTTATAATCCATAATGTATGTCAAGTCTTAGTTTTGAATAGATGCTTCTCAAAGTATAATCTAATCCTAAGGTTATTGAATAAAAGAATGTTTTGAGATGAAGGACTGAGTAAGCATCTATATAAGGAGTAGTTTTATTAGATGATTCCATCAATTAAAGAGCATTAACTATATGACTTAAAGTGGCTTAATTCCTATTTGAGTATTTATTTTGTTAAAATAAATTATCTCTCATACCCATAGTTTGGTGTGGAAAGAATATCAAAAGAAATCTTTTCACTACAGAACCTCAAATGTGATGAAGTAACCTCCTTTACATACTATTTTTTTGTTTTGTTTTGAAATATAGATATGTTCAATCATTCCTATCATTTAGAATCTAACAATATCTCTCCCCTCCCTTCTTCCCTACCCACTCCTGCCTCTCTTCACTCTTGTTCTCTCCCTTCACAGCCAAATTAATTATTAAACTTCAATATAAACTCTTTTCCCATCACTCCAATGCAATTCCTTTGCCAAAGTCACCAATAACCTTCAATTTGTTTAATGCAATGATTATTTTTTTGGTCTTTATCTTTCTAGATATTTCATCTGAATTTGCCCCTTCGCTTATTTCAAGAAATGATCTCTGCCCTTTTGGTTTCCAAGGCAGTGCTAGTAGTTCTCTCCTTTCCTAACCAGCAGCTAGCAAGATGATTGGTGACTCAAACATTGATCCTGTCAGGCAGAGGCTGTCTTCTGACCTTGACCTATGCGTGCTCCTGACTAACTTCATTCTTTCTCAAGCTCCAGTAACTAAACACAATAAATCTCTAGCCCAGAGATCTCCTTGATATTTACAGTTGGGTACTGCTTATTACCCCAGAGGTATCTAAAACTGATGTGGGCCAAGTGGGACTCCCCATCTTATCCCTCAAATTCTCTTCATCCAAGTCATTTCCTTAGTCTCCAATATCTTTTTAGTCTTCCAAGATTAAAACCGATAACCACCCTTATCTGCTCCTCTCTCTTTTGCCTCATATTCAGCCCTCACAAAATTGTATCATTGGCACCTTATTAACAATCTTCACATCTGTAGCCTACCACCCAGTCACTACCTATGCTTCCTTGATTCATAACATCAAAACCCCTTGTTTCTGTCACTGTCCTCCTTCAATCCATTCTGTTTTTCACTGAGTATCATTATAAAATGTCATTATCATTATATCACCCCACTCCTAAAAATTATTTTCCTTATATTTCCTTTTTATGGGTTTTCTTTTTTTGCTTTTATTCCTATCTATCTTTTATTGAAATATAATTAACACATTCTTATACTAATTTCAGGTGTACAACTTAATAGTTCAACAATTCTGTGCATTACTTAATGCTTACCATGACAAGTGTAGTCACCATTTGTCACCTAAGTTATTAAAATATTATTGAATATATTCCTATGCTGTACTTTTCATCTCCATGACTGGTCTATTTTATAACCGGAAGTTGGTACCTCTTAATCCCCTTCACCTTTTTCTCCCATTTCCCCACCCACCTTACCTCCGGCAACCACCACCTTCTTGTGTTTTATTCTTCTCAAACAGCACATTAAAAACTAAAGTTACTCTGTTATACTCCTTATTTGTTCTTTTTCAAGTGTCATGTATTCAATTAGTGGCACCACTTCATAAAGTTGTCCCAAACCTGGTTACAGTTTAGGCTTGTCTTTCTCTTTAAACAACCAAGCAAATGACAGTATCTGTAATTTGTTGGTAAATCTATATTCCAAACCTCATTGCCTTAGTCCAGACCACCATCTTCTCTTTTCTGGATTACAATAGCTGAGAAAGACAAATACCATATGATTTCAATCATATATGGAATTTAAGAAACAAAATATATAAGCAAAGGGGGAAAAAAAGAGAGAGAGAGAAAGAGGAAAACTAAGAAACAGATTATTTTTTTAAAGATTTTATTTATTTATTTGACAGAGAGAGACACAGTGAGAGAGGGAACACAAGGAGGCGGAGGGGGAGAGGGTGAATCAGGCTTCCCGCCGAGCAGGGAGCCTGATGCAGGGCTCGATCCCAGGACCCTGAGATCATGACCTGAGCTGAAGGCAGACACTTAATGACTGAGCCACACAGGCGCCCCAGGAAACAGATTCTTAACTGTAGAGAACAAACTGACGTTTGCCAGAATGGAGGTGGATTATGGAGATGTTTTAGATGGGTTATGGGGATTAAGGGGGCACTTGTAATGAGCACCTGGTGCTGTGTGGAAGTGTTGAATCGCTATACTATACACTTGAAACTAGTATTACACTGTATGTTAACTCACTAGAATTTAAATTAAAACTTAAAAAATAGTCCCTAGTTATGCTTCTTACCTTTATCAACAGCATCTATTCACACTACAGGAAAGAGCTTTTTCCAATACCCAAATATGCAGACAGCACTTTCCTAATTCATGATTTCTGGTTTCCCTCAGAATGAAGCCCAAACTCCTTATCAGAATGTAAAAGGTCTTCTGGGATCTGCTTTCATATGTCCCAGCTTCATCTTGCCCTTTTCAGTTTTTTTTTTTTTTCCCAGCCAAAATTTTCTTGAAAGTTTTACACTTTCTTTGCTTCTCTTCTTTTACACAAAACAGTCTTGACTTCTGGAATGTCTCTTTTCCTCAGCGCATCCATACACTTGGCTGATTAATCTGTTCTGTAGGATTAAATAAAACATTTCCTCTGCAGTAAGCTTTCCTCATGCCTTTTCCTCTTTAGAGACTAATTCAATTATCACTCTAAATTACACTTTCCTAAGTGCTTGTTGGTCACCCCAATATGTCATTAACAGCCTTGAGGAAGGAGAAAACATTGTTCATTGTATCCCAAGCACTGACTGTAAAACCTGACTCATAGTAGCTAATCAATAAATATTTTTTATAACAAATGAATTTTTTCCAATAGCTGGGAAATTCATATTTCTCTTTCACTGCCACAGTGATAATCAACTAATTTCAATTTCCCAAAGTTGCTAGGCTGTCACACATAGTTTCATCCTTAAACAGACTTTTTTGGATTACGGTGCTTATCTTCAGCATGTTTCTATACTTTGATTAATTTCAAATCCACTTTGTATACATTGGAGGTGAGCTTTCTTTTACAAAACTGCATATTATTAACTTAGGCTTGGTTAAATATATTTTCTAAGACTCTCATGTGTCCACCTATAATAGGCCCTTATTGAACTCTCTTATCTTGATTGTCATAGATAGTTGTCTGTATTCCTCCAATTGACTTTGAACTTTTGAGGAAAGCTATCCTAAATTCATGATTCATAAATTTTGCTTATTCCCAAACAACTAGTAGGGACTCAATAAATATTTCTTAAGTGAATAATATAAGTTATGCACTATCATGCTGAATGTATTTGACCCTGTCGATTTTGTATAGTATATTCATTCTCTACATCAAGACCTACTGAAATCTCACACATTCTTAATAGTTTAGCACAAATGCCCTTTCCCCTGTTAAATGCCACCTTAGACATCCTTTCCTGACAACACTCACCAAGGCTATTTGAGCTTTCCCACAGGTGGTACACTCAGCATGCTTGATTTATATTGTTGTATATCCTTGTATTGTAGTTTGACTATAAGGTTCTTGGAGACTGGAACTTAACTCTATTCATCTTCATATGCTCAGCACATAACAGATTGCCTTGCACATGGTTTGCCTACTATATTTTTATTTTTATTTTATTTTGTATTTATTTTATTTTATTTTGTTAAATTGAAAGGCTCATTATTTTTCTTACAGGACTTAATACGACAATTTTTAGGGAAATAGCTCCTTCTTTTAGACATTAAGGGAATTTATACATGAGATTGATGAAACCAGAAAAGCAGACTATATTTGTCATGGGTAAGAGATATAATATCTTTAGTCCTATTTGCAGGTAATTGTAATGTGACTCTAGATCATATCACCAACTGATAGAATAAAGAAATCTACTGTAGATTATAGACTATAGACCCCATGATTTTAATGTTATGGGTTCTCTTTTCTATTGAAAAGGGGGAATTTCCATTTATAAGCAATCATACTGACTCTCAGATTAAACACTCTCTTAATTGTTACTTGTAATACTTAGTTATAATAAAATATACCAAAGTTCTTAGAGCTTATTAAATTTTAGATAAACTAAACAAAAAGATTTTAAACCCTGTAATAATGAAGAAACATTAAAGAGTTTTGCAGAAACATAGCTACAATTTGAATATTTTCTTGGTTGTTAAATTTTCCATTTTCCTTTATAATAGTCCATCACCAGGGTATTCATATACAAAATTAAATAAAAAGGAAATCATGTAAGGTGTAAGTACAAGCAGGCAGTAAGGTGAGATGGCCTTTTACCTTTTACCTGACAGGATTTCAGGGCAAGCAGAAGACAAGAAGAAAATTTACCCTTAGAGAATAATTTCAGTGTCAACTTATCTACAGCTATTCCCTAGAGGTAAAGTTAAGAAATAAACTGAACACAAATACAACTCTGCAGAAAATTGCTTGGGTTGGTTCAATTCTCCACTGAAAGGTATAACTATATTAGCTGCACTTCCATTTTTATGGGAAGATGTCTTTAAAGGGGTTATTCTTTAGTGAGGATATTTTAGAGTTAGAGAAGAAAATACAACTACTACTGGACAATTACTTCCAAATCTAGGTTATTTTAAGGAAATGTTTAACCATGAGAGTAGTTGCTCTTCCTTATATAATTTGTTGCTGGCATATTTCCATTGTTAAGTCAGCTAACACAGAATAAATCAGTAACTTCATTACAGATATTTAGTAATAAAATATAAAACATCACAGGAAGGAAGCATCTATTATTTAAAAAAAACATACTTTATTTTTATAAGCCTGCAGTCTTCTATGTTCTTGGAATTTTTTTTAATAAAAACTATTAACATAAAAGATAGAAAGATGGCAGCAGAGTGGGAGGGCCCTAGGCTCTCCTTGTCCCACAAATACAACTAGATAACTATCAAATCATCCTGAATATCCTACAAATCGACCAGAAGAGTGACAGAACAAATTTCACAACCCAAGGGAGAGAAGAGGACACATAGAAGAAAGTAGGAAGTAGAGAGAAGTGGCTTAGGGGAGAAATAAATTTTGGCTGCTGTGGAAGGGAGGGAACCATGGTCATGGAGGAAGGCAAGAGAAAATGGAGCACACAGAGGAATGCACAAGAACATTTTTCCATACCTATTGTCTTGGAAAGTGAAAGGGGCTGAACTTCATGAATTCTTGCAACCAACAGGGCTTAAAGCCTGAGTTTTAAACATCAGAGGGCTTGGCTGGGATAGAGTTTGGAGGGCAGTGAGCTGCTCCTGGAGAGAAGGCAGGCAAATAACCCTGGCAGCAGACAGCTTGGAAATAGCAATCTGAGGAGTGCATAGGCACACATTGGGGAGATTATCTGCTCCTCTTGGAGAGTTCCCCTGAGAGGCAGCGTTCATGGAGACACCTCTCTGGGAAAAAAGGAGCTGGCTGGTGCCATTCCTCTCCACCCCACTGCCCCGGCATAAACATAGAACCACCTGCAGGAAGCAGACAGGGTGGACACTGGCTGCCTAACTTGCTTATACTAACTTGCTTAGTATAAGATCTATTCTTCAGAATAGATCACACATAAGTCCCGTACTCTGGTGGAACTGCCTTTCTGAGTCACATTTGCCTCAGTCCCAGCATGGCAGGCCCTTCCCCTAGAAGACCAGCACAAGCACCTGCCTATACCACGTTTCCCAGCCACAAAGTTTTGCAGGGCCTTGGTTCTTGTAGAGGTGGTGACAAGTCTCTTTTCACAAGAAGACCAGAGCACACCTAGTTAAAACTCACCACATTCAGGACAGGGACCAAACATTGTCCACAACAGGCAAGGAGACCTTCTGCTGACAATTTGCCCAAAGGAGACAATAGCCAGAACACAACAGTAGAGAGCATGCAACACACACTGTAGGCAGCCCCTGTACATCAGGCCCTGGGTACTATAGGAGTTCTTCTTCATAAGGCCATTATTTTCAGGAACAGGAGTTATAACTGACTTTTCTAACCCACAGAAGGCAGAGATTAAGGCAAAATGGGAAGATGGAGGAGTATATCCTAAATGAAAGAGAAAAGTAATGCCACAGCCAGAGACCTAAGTGAAACAGATATAAGGAACATGCCTGATGATGAATTTAAAGTAATGATCATAAGGATACTCACTGGGCTTGAGAAAAGAATAGAAGACATCAGTGAGACTCTTACCACAGAGATAAAAGAGTTAAAAAAGAATCAGAGATAAAGAGTGCAATAAATGAGATTAGAAACAGGCTTGATACAATGAACAGCTGGCTGGAAGAGGCAGAGGAATGAATTAATGATGTAGAAGAGAAAGTACTAGAAAGCAATGAAGCTGAACAAAAGACAGAAAGAATATGGAACACAAGAATAGACTTAGGGAGTGCAGTGACTCCATCAAACATAACAACATTCATATTATAGGAGTCCCAGAAGAAGAGAGAAAAGGGGGCAGAATCTTTATTTGAAGGAATAATAGCTGAAAACTTCTTTAATCTATGGAAAGAAACAGACATCTAGATCCAGGAGGCACAGAGAACTTCCGTCAAAATCAACAAAAACAAGCCCACACCAATACATATTGTAATTAAATTTGCAATATATAGTGATAAAGAAAAAAATCTTAAAAGCAGAAGGCTAAAGAAGTCATTAACTTACAAGGGAAAACCCATAAAGCTAGCAGGAGATTTTTCAACAGAAACTTGGCAAGTCAGAATGGAGTGCCATCTTATATTCAAAGTGTTGAATGGAATAAAACTGCAGCCAAGAATACTGTTTCCACTAAGGCTATCACTCAGAATATAAGGAGAGAAAAAGCGTTTCCCAGACAAATCCTATTACCACTAAACTAGCCCTGGAAGAAATATTAAAGGGGACTCTTTGAATGGAAAGGAGAGACCAAAAGTGACACCATAAGGGCAGGAAACACAAAAGAAGTAAAAATAAATATTTCTGTAAAAAATCAGTCAAGGAGCCCAGTAAAAAGGATATAAAACATAATAGCATATACCTAAAATGTGGGAAGCAGAGGCAAAAATTATAGGTTCAAACTTAAATGATGATCAACTTAATATAGACTGCTATTTGCAAGAGGTTATATACAAACCTAATGGTAGCTATATATCAAAAACCACTAATAAACTTGCAAAGTGTGAAGAGAAAGAAATGCAAACATATCACTAAAAAAAATCAGCAAAACATGAAAGAAAGACAAGAAAGGATCAGAGATAATCTCCAGAAACAAAACAAGTAATAAAGTGGCAATAAATACACAACTATCAATAATTAATCTGAATATAAATGGATTAAATACTCCAATCAAAAGACATAGGGTGTCAGAATGGATAAAAAACAAGACCCATTTATATGCTGCCTACAATAAAGTCATTTTACACCTAAAGACACCTGCAGATTGAAAGTAAAAGGATGGAGAAACATTTATATGCAAATAGGTGTCAAACGAAAGCCTGAGAGCCAATACTTATATAAGACAAACTGGACTTTAAACAAAGATTGTACATAGAGACAAAATAAGAATCTATATAATCATATAGGGGAAAATGCAACAAAAAGATATAATAATTGTGAATATTTATGCACCCAACGTGGAGAACTTAAATACATAAAACCATTAATAACAAACATAAAAAAACTCATTGATAATAATATAATAATAGTAGGGGACTTTCAACATCCCACTCACAGCAATGGACAGATCATGTAAGCAGATCAACAAGGAAACAATGGCTTTGAATGACACACTGGATCAGATGGACTTAACAGATATATTCAGAACACTCCATCCTAAAATAGCAGAATACACATTCTTTTCAAGAGCATATGTAACATTCTTCAGAATAGATCACACCTTAGGCCACAACACAACATCCCTCTGGAGTACAAGAAGATTGAAGTCGTACCCTGCATCTTTTCTGACCACAATGCTATGAAACTAGAAGTCAACCAGAAGAAAAAATCTGGAAAGACCACGAATACATGGAGTTTAAAAACATGCTACTAAACAATGAATGGATCAACCAGCAAATCAAAGATGAAATAAAAAAATATATATATATATGAAACAAAGGAAACAAATGAAAATGAAAACACAATGGTCCAAAACTTTGGGATACAGCAAAAGTGACCATAAGAGGGAATTTTACAGCAATACAGGCCTACCTCAAGAAGCAAGAAAAATCTCAAATAAACACACTAACTTTACACCTAAAGGAACTAGAAAAAGAACAACACACAAAGCCTAAAGTCAGCAGAAGGAAGGAATTAATAAAGATAAGAGTAGAAATAAATGAGAGCAGAGCAAGATGGAGGAGGAGTAAGAAACCTGGGTTTCGTCTGGTCTCAGGAATTCAGCTGGATAGGGATCAAACCGTTCTGAACACCTACAAACTCAACAGATCGAAGAGAAGAATAGCAACAACTCTCTGAACAGAAAAGCAACCACTTACTGGAAGGTAGGACAAGCAGAGAAGTGAATCCGAGGTGATATTCCGGAAGAGAGATGGTGGGGGAGGGGGCCTCCGTCGGCCGCTTCTGGCAAGTGATAGAGCCGGGGAGCACAAAATCAGAACGTTTAGAAGTCGGCTCCGCTGAGGGACGTCACTCCAGTGGCAAAGAGGGGGGTGGAACGCTCGCAGGACAGTGTGGTCTCAGGACCCTCGGGGTCACAGAAAGACCGGGGGTGCCTGAGTGCAGCAGAGCTCCCAGGGATCGGAGCGGAGAAGCCGGCTGCAGAGACGGAGCCGAGGCACGGGCTCTCAACTCGGGGTTACCATAAACTGTGATGTGCAGCCCAGTTGGGCCACTCCTCCTCCAGCAGAGACCCAACAAGCAGCAGATCCGGGAAGACTCCCTTTCTTTCCCTGGGAGAAGTGGTGCGGGAGCGCACTGCAGGGATCTGCTGGGTTTGGAGACTCCACACGGGGTCGGGTGCCAGGGATAGAAACACTCGGTCACAGGCCGGGTGAGCACGGAGTGCGGCCAGAGACTGGGGACATGGGAGTGACTGCTTTTCTCTGGGGGTGCACCGAGGAGCGGGGCCCCAAGTCTCAGATCCTCTGGGTGGAGATTGGGAGGCCACCATTTTCACTCTGGTTCTCCAAACCTGTACCAAGAGCTTGGAGGGAACAAAAGCACCGGAGAGCAAACCCAAACAGATTGCTTAGCCCGGAGGACAAGGGCGGGGTAATTTCGCCTCCAGCAAAGACATTTGGGAACCATGGCAACAGAGCCCTTCCCCAGAAGATCAGCACAAACAGCCAGCAAGCCAAGACCAAGTTTACTGATCAAGGAGAACGGGAGAACTCCAGCGCTAGGGGAATACTGCACATAGAAATCATGGCTGTTTTACCATGATTCATTAGTTTTTCAAAGTTGATTTTTTTAACTGTTTTTTTTTCTTTTTTTGAATTTTTCTTTTGCCTTTTTCAACCAACATCTTATCAATCCCGTTTAAAAAAAATATTTTTCATTTTTTAGAGTCATATTTTATCCCTTCATAGTAGTTACCCTTATTTTTGGCATATATATATATATAAGTTGTTCTCTCGTTAAAATTTTGAGATACAGTTTCTTCTAACAGATCAAAATATACCCTAAATCACTAGTGTATGGTTTTGTTCTAGTCTCCTGCCTGATCACATTCTCTCCCTTTTCTTTTTTCTTTTTCTTCTTTGGTTTTTAATCTTCTTCTTTCTTTTTTTCAAACAACTTATCTTATCAATTCCTTTTATAAAATCTTTTATAATTTTCATCTTTACAGCCATCATCCAACCCTTCATTGTATCAACCCTTATTTTGTACATATATAAGTCTTTCTTCCTTTAAAATAATAGGAGGAGGTACTTTCTTCTAACAGACCAAAATACACCCAAAATCTAGTGTGTGGCACTGATCTGTACATTAGTCTGATCATATTTGATCATTTTCTGTTTTTTTTTTTGTTTTGTTCTGCTTTTGTTTTTATCTTTTTCTTTTCTCTTTTTTTTTCTCTTTCTTTTTTCTTTCTTTCCCTTTCTTTTCCCCACGTTTCAGGTCTTTTCTGATTTGTATAGAGTAAACTTGCTGGGGACGTTGTTAACCTGTTAGCATTTTGTTCTCTCATTCATCTATTCTCCTCTGGACAAAATGAGAAGATGAAAAAAATCACCTCAGCAAAAAGAACAAGAGGTAGTACCGTTGCCAGGGACCTACTCAATATGGACATTAGTACAATGTCAGACCTAGAGTTCAGAATCATGACTTTAAAGATACTAGCTGGGCTTGAAAAAAGTGTGGAAGTTATTAGAGACACCCTTTCTAGAGAAATAAAAGAACTAAAATCTAACCAAGTCAAAATCAAAAAGGCTATTAATGAGGTGCAATCAAAAATGGGGGCACTAACTACTAGGATAAATGAGGCAGAAGAGAGGATCAGTGATATAGAAGACCAAATGATGGAAAATAAAGAGGCTGAGAAAAAGAGAGATAAACAACTACAGGATCATGAGGGCAGAATTCGAGAGATAAGCAATACGATAAGACGAAACAACATTAGAATAATTGGGATCCCAGAAGAAGAAGAAAAAGAGAGAGGGGCAGAAAGTATATTGGAGCAAATTATAGCAGAGAACTTCCCTAATGTGGGGAAGGAAACAGGCATCAAAATCCAGGAGGCACAGAGAACCCCTCTCAAAATCAATAAAAATAGGTCAACAACCCGACATCTAATAGTAAAATTATGAGTTTCAGAGACAAAGAGAAAATCCTGAAAGCAGCTTGGGAGAAGAGATATGTAACCTACAATGGTAGAAACATTAGATTGGCAACAGACCTATCCACAGAGACCTGGCAGGCTAGAAAGGACTGGCATGAGATCTTCAGAGCATTAGGCGAGAAAAATATGCAGCCAAGAATACTATACCCAGCTAGGTTGTCATTGAAAATAGAAGGAGAGATAAAAAGCTTCCAGGACAAACAAAAACTAAAGGAATTTGCAAACACGAAACCAACCCTCCAAGAAATATTGAAAGGGGTCCTCTATGCAAAGAGAGAGCCTAAAAGAAGCATAGACAGGAAGAAACACAGACAATACACAGTAACAGTCACCTTATAGGCAATACAATAGCACTAAATCCATATCTTTTGATAGTTACCCTGAATGTAAATGGGCTAAATGCCCCAATCAAAAGACACAGGCTATCAGATTGGATTAAAAAACAAGACCCATTGATATGCTGTCTGCAAGAGACTCATTTTAGACCCAAAGACACCTCCACATTGAAGGGGGTTGGGGGTGGAAAACCGTTTACTATGCTAATGGACACCAAAAGAAAGCTGGGGTTGCAATCCTTATATCAGACAAATTAGATTTTAAAACAAAGACTGTAATAAGAGATGAAGAAGGACACTATATCCTACTTAAAGGGTCTATCCAACAAGAAGATCTAACAATTGTAAATATCTATGCCCCGAACATGGGAGCAACCAATTTTATAAGACAATTAATAACAAAAGCAAAGAAACACATTGAAAACAATACAATAATAGTGGGGGACTTTAACACCCCCCCTCACTGAAATGGACAGACCATGTAAGCAAAAAATCAACAAGGAAATAAAGACTTTAAATGAAACACTGGACCAAATGGACTTCACAGACATATTCAGAACATTCCATTCCAAAGCAACGGAATACACATTCTTCTCTAGTGCCCATGGAATATTCTCCAGAATACATCACATCCTAGGTCACAAATCAGGTCTCAACTGCTACCAAAAGTTTGGGATTATTCCCTGCATATTTTCAGACGACAATGCTTTGAATCTAGAACTCAATCACAAGAGGAAAGTCGGAAAGAACTCAAATACATGGAGGCTAAAGAGCATCCTACTAAAGAATGAATGGGTCACCCAGGAAATTAAAGAAGAATTAAAAGAATTCATGGAAACCAATGAAAATGAAAACACACTGTTCAAAATCTTTGGGATACAGCAAAGGCAGTCCTGAGAGGAAAGTATATAGCAGTACAAGCCTTTCTCAAGAGGTCTTGAAGACCTTCTTCAAGACAAGAAAGGTCTCAAATACAACCTAACCCTACCTAAAGGAGCTGGAGAAAGAACAGCAAATAAAGCCTAAACCCAGCAGGAGAAGAGAAATAATAAAGATCAGAGCAGAAATCAATGAAATAGAAACCAAAAGAACAGTAGAACAGATCAACAAAACTAGGAGCTGGTTCTTTGAAAGAATTAACAAGATTGATAAACCCCTGGCCAGACTTATCGAAAAGAAAAGAGAAATAACCCAAATCAACAAAATCATGAATGAAAGAGGAGAGATCACAACCAGCACCAAAGAAATCAAACAATTATAAGAACATATTACGAGCAACTCTATGCCAGCAAATTAGATAACCTGGAAGAAATGGGTGCATTCCTAGAAATGTATCAACTACCAAAATTGAACCAGGAAGAAATAGAAAACCTGAACAGACCTATAACCACTAAGGAAATTGAAGCAGTCATCAAAAATCTCCCAACAAACAAAAGCCCAGGGCCAGATGGCTTCCCAGGGGAATTCGACCAAACATTTAAAGAAGAATTGATACCTATTCTCCTGAAACTGTTCTAAAAACTAGAAATGGAAGGAAAACTTCCAAACTCATTTTATGAGGCCACCATTACCTTGATCCCCAAACCAAAGACCCCATCAAAAAGAATTAGAGACCAATATCCTTGATGAACATGGATGCAAAAATTCTCACCAAAATACTAGCCAGTAGGATCCAAGAGTACATTAAAAGGATTAATCACCATGACAAAAAGGATTTATCCCTGGGCTGCAAGATTGGTTCAACATCCGCAAATCAATCAATGTGATACAATACATTAACAAAAGAAAGAACAAGAATCATATGGTCCTCTCAATAGATGCAGAAAAAGCATTTGACAAAGTACAGCATCCTTTCATGATCAAAATTTTTCAGATTATAGGGATATAGGGTACATACCTCAATATCATAAAAGCCATCTATGAAAAACCCACAGCGAATTTGATTTTCAATTGGGGAAAAGCTGAGAGCTTTTCCCTTAAGGTCAGGAACGCAGCAGGGATGTCCACTATCACCACTGCTATTCAACATAGTATTAGAAGTCCTAGCAACAGCAATCAGACAACAAAAAGAAATCAAAGGCATCCAAATCGGCAAAGAGGAAGTCAAACTCTCACTCTTTGCAGATGAGATGATACTGTGTGTGGAAAACCCAAAAGACTCCACCCCAAAACTCCTAGAACTCATACTGGAATTCAGTAAAGTGGCAGGATATAAAATCAATGCACAGAAATCAGTGGCATTCCCATACACCAACAACAAGACAGAAGAGAGACAAATCAATGCGTCGATCCCATTTGCAATTGCACCCAAACCCATAAGATACCTAGGAATAAACTTATCCAAAGAGGCAAAGGATCTGTACTCACAAAAGTATAAAATACTCATGAAAGAAAATGAAGAAGGCACAAAGAGTGGAAAAATGTTCCATGCTCATGGATTGGAAGAACAAACATTGTGAAGATGTCAATGCTACCTAGAGCAATCTACACATTCAATGCAATCCCCATCAAAATACCATCCACTTTTTTCAAAGAAATGGAACAAATAATCCTAAAATGTATACGGAACCAGAAGAGACCCCGAATAGCCAGAGGAATATTGAAAAAGAAAAGCAAAGCTGGCAGCATCAGAATTCCGGACTTCCAGCTCTATTACAAAGCTGTCATCATCAAGACAGTATGGTACTGGCACAAAAACAGACACATAGATCAATGGAACAGAATCGAAAGCCCAGAAATGGACCCTCAACTCTATGGTCAACTCATCTTTGACAAAGCAGGAAAGAATATCCAATGGAAAAGACAGTCTCTTCAACAAATGGTGTTGGGAAAATTGGACAGCCACATGCAGAAGAATGAAACTGGACCATTTCCTTACACCACAAAGGGCTAGTATCCAAAATCTATAAAGAACTTTTCAAACTCAACATCCAAAGTACAAATGATCCAATGAAGGAATGGGCAGAAGACATGAACAGATATTTTTCCAAAGATGACATCCAAATGGCCAACAGACACATGAAAAAGTACTCAACATCGTTCGGCATCAGGGAAATCCAAATCCAAACCTCAATGAGATACCACCTCACAGCAGTCAGAATGGCTAAAATTAACAAGTCAGGAAACGACAGATGTTGGCGGGGATGCAGAGAAAGGGGAACCCTCCTACACTGTTGGTGGGAATGCAAGCTGGTGCAGCCACTCTGGAAAACAGTACGGAGGTTCCTCAAACAGTTGAAAATAGAGCTACCCTACGACCCAGCAATTGCACTACTGGGTATTTACCCCAAAGATACAAATGTAGGGATCCGAAGGGGTACATGAACCTCAATGTTTATAGCAGCAATGTCCACAATAGCCAAACTGTGGAAAGAGCCAAGATGTCCATCGACAGATGAATGGATAAAGAAGATGTGCTGTATATACACAATGGAATATTATGCAGCCATCAAAAGGAATGAGATCTTGCCATTTGCAACGACGTGGATGGAACTGGAGGGTGTTATGCTGAGTGAAAGAAGTCAATCAGAGAGAAACATGTATCATATGACCTCACTGATATGAGGAATTCTTAATCTCAGGAAACAAACTGAGTGTACTGGACTGGTGGGAGGTGGGAGGGATGGGGTGGCTGGGTAATAGACATTGGGGAGGGTATGTCCTATGGTGAGGGCTGTGAATTGTGCAAATCTGTTGAATCACAGATCTGTACTTCTGAAACAATGCAATATATGTTAAAAACAAAGAATAAGAAGATAGCAGGATGGGAAGAATGAAGGGGAGTAAGTCGGATGGGGAGACGAACCATGAGAGACGATGGACTCTGAAAAACAAACTGAGGGTTCTAGAGGGGAGGGGGTGGGAGGATGGGTTAACCTGGTGATGGGTATTAAAGAGGGCACATTCTGCATGGAGCACTGGGTGTTATGCACAAACAATGAATCATGGAACACTACATCAAAAACTAATGATGTAATGTATGGTGATTAACATAATAATAAAAAATGAGGAAAAAAGAGTAGAAATAAATGATATAGGAACTAAAAACAAACAAACAAAACAAACAACAACAAAAATAATAACAGAGATCAAAGAAACTAGGAGCTGGTTCTTTGAGAAAAATGATAAAATTGGTAAACCTCCAGCCAGTCTTACCAAAAAGAAAAAAAGACCCAAATAATAAAATCATAAATGACAAAGGAGAAATAACAAATACCACAGAAACACAAAGGAGTATAAAAGAATAGCATGGAAAAAAAAAAAGGAGTAGCATGAAAAACTATATGCCAACAAATTGGACAACCTGGAAGAAATGGATAAATTCCTAGAAACATATAAACTACCAAAACTGAAACAGGAAGCAATACAAAACTTGAATAGACCTACCCAGAACCAGCAAAGAAATTGAATCAGTAATTTTATAACTCCCAACCAACCAAAATCCAGTACTAGATGGCTTCACCTGCAAATTCTACCGATCATTCATAGACGAATTAATGCCTATTCTTCTCAAACTATTCCGAAAAATAGAAAAGGAAATAAAGATTCCAAATTCATTCTATGAAGCCAGCATCACCCTGATACCAAAACCAGATAATGACACCACAAAAAAAAGCAAACTACCAGTCGATATCTCTGATGAACATAGTAGTAAAAATCATTGACAAAATACTAGCAAGCCAAATCCAACAATGCATTAGAAAAATCAGTCACCACGATCAAGTGGGATTTATTCCTGTGTTGAAAGTGTGGTTCAATTTTCACAAATCAATTAATATGATGCACCACATTAATAAAAGAAGAGATAAGAACCATATGATCATTTCAGTAGATGCAGAAAAAGCATTTGAAAAAGTATAATATCCATTCATGTTAAAAACTCTCAACAAAGGAGGTTTAGAGGGAACATACATCAATATAATAAAGGCCATATATGAAAAACCCTCAGCTAATATCATCCTAAATGGGGAAAAATTGAGAGCTTTGTCTCTACAGTCAGGAATAAGATAAGGATGTCTTCTCTGACCACTTTTATTTAACATAGTACTAGAAATCCTAGACACTGCAATCAGAAAACAAACAGGAATAAAAGGCATCCAAATTAGCAAGGAAGAAGTAAAACTTTCACTATTTGCAGATGACATGATACTCTCTATAGGAAACCCAAAAGCCTCCACAACAAAACTGCTAGAAATGATAAATTTAGTGAATTTGTAGGATACAAAATCAATGTACAGAAATCCACTGCTTTTCTATACCCCAGTAATGAGACAGCAGAAAGCGAAATTAAGGAATCAATCCCGTTTACAATTGCACAAAAAATAATAAGTACCTAGAAATAAGCTTAACCAAAGAGATGAAAGACGTACTGTGAAAACTATAAAACACTGATGATAGAAAGTGAAGATGACACAAAGAAATGGAAAGACTCTATACTCATGGAGTGGAAGAATAATTATCGTTAAAATGCCTATGCTAGCTAGAGCAATCTATACACTCAAAGCAATTCCTATCAAAGTACCATCAACCTTTTTCACAGAGCTGGAACAATTAATCCTAAAATTTGTATGGAACCAGAAAAGACCCCAAATAGCTAAAAGAACATTGAAATAGAAAGCCAAAGCTGGTGGCATCATGATCCTGGACTTCAAGATATATTACAAAGCTGTAATCATCAAGACAGTATGGTACTGGCACAAAAACAGACACATAGATCAATGGAATAAAATAGAGAATCCAGAAATGGACCCTCAACTATATGGTCAACTAATCTTTGACAAAACAGGAAAGAATATCCAAAGGACCAAAAGACAGTCTCTTCAAGAAATGGTGTTGGGAAAATTGAACAGCCACATGCGGAAGAATGAAACTGGACCACTTCCTTACATCACACACAAAAATAGGCTCAAAATGGATGAAAGACCTAAATGTGAGACAGGAATCCATCAAAATCCTAGAGGACAACACAGGCAGCAACCTCTTCGACCTTGGCCTCAGTAACTTCTTGCAGGACATGTTTCCAAAGGCAAGGGAAACAAAGGCAAAATTGAACTATTTGGACTTCAGCAAGATAAAAAGCTTTTGCACAGCAAAGGAAACAGTCAAAAAAAAAAAAAAAAGAAAAAACAAGAAACAACTGACGGAATGGGAGAAGATATTTGCAAATGTCTTATCAGATAAAGGACTAGTATCTAAAATCGATAAAGAACTTATCAAACTCAACACCCAAAGAACTAGCAATCCAATCAAGAAATGAGCAAAAGGCATGAACAGACATTCTCCAGAGAAGACATACAAATGGCTAACAGACACATGAAAAAATGTTCAACATCACTAGCCATCAGGGAAATACAAATCAAAACCACAATGCAATACCACCTTACACCAGTTAGAATGGCAAAAATTAACACGACAGGAAACAATAAGTGTTGGTGAGGATGTGGAGAAAGGGGAACTCTCTTTCACTGTTGTTGGGAATGCAAGCTGGTATAGCCACTCTGGAAAACAGTATGGAGTTTCCCTAAGATGTTAAAAATAGAGTTACCCTATGACCCAGCAATTGCACTACTAGGTATTTACCCCAAAGATAGAGATGTAGTGAAAATAAGGGGCACAAGCACCCCAATGTTCATAGCAGCAATGTTCACAATAGTCAAACTGTGGAAGGAGCTGAGATGAATGGATAAAGAAGATGTGGTACATACATACATATACAATGAAATATATATATGTATATATCTGTACATATGTACATACACAATGGAATATTACTCAGCCATCAGAAAGGATGAATACCCACCATTTGCATCAACATGGATGGAACTGGAGGGTATTATGCTAAGTGAAATAAGTCAGAGAAAGACTATTATATGGTTTCACTCATATGTGGAACATAAGGAATATCACAGAGGACCACAGGGTAAGGGTGGGAAAACTGAATGGGAAGAAATCAGAGAAGTGGACAAACCATGAGAAACTCTAGACTCCAGGAAACAAATTGAGGATTACAGAAGGAAGGGAGGGATGGGGTAACCGGGTAATGGGTATTAAGGAGGGCACATGTTGTGATGAGCACTGGGTGTTATATGCAACTAATGATAATTGACCACTACATCAAAAACTTATGACGTACTATATGCTGGCTGACTGAACATAATAAAAAATTAGAAAATGCAAAAATAAAATAAAGCTACAAAACAAAATAGAAAAAAGTAAAATACAATGTGTCAAAGAAAGAAATACATAGAGAAAGAAAGAAGAAAGAAAAGAAGGAAAGAAAGAAGGAAGGAAGGAAGGAAGGAAGAAGGAAGGAAGGAAGGAAGGAAGGAAGGAAGGAAGGAAGGAAGGAAGGAAAGAAAGAAAGAAAGAAAGAAAGAAAGAAAGAAAGAAAGAAAGAAAGAAAGAAAGAAAGAAAGAAAGAAAGAAAGAAAGAAAGAAAGAAAGAAAAAAGGAGAGAGGGAAGTAAGCAGGGAAGTATACAGGAAAGGAGGGAGGAGGAAAGAAGGAAGGAAAAGAAGGAAGGAAGGAAGGTAGACCAGAAGGAAAACAAAATGATATTCCCCCTCCTAATCCATTTTGCACACAGCAAAAAAATTGGTCCCTTAAGTGGGACTTCAGCCATACTGATCATTTCCTCAAATACCAGCAAAGTTTCTTAAATTCAAGGCTTGATAGTTTATAATCAACACAATAATCAAGCCTCTTTCTTACTTTATCTGTTTTACTCTTTCTTGCCAATTCTAGTAATTTATTCTACAAGTGGTTTTGCATGAATGTATATGTAATAAACTATCTGAATTTCCATCAAAGGACACGGATTTACATAAAGTATGATGCATCTATAAAATGAACCACAATTAAATCAGTTAGAGATATACATGCTGATTTTTTAAAAATATCATATATAACTTCTTAATTGAAAAAATGGAAATTGTAGAACAGTGGGTCCGTTTTTGTATAAAGCAATTGAAAATTCATACTATATAAAAAGATATGAACATTGAATATTTTAGGAAAGATACACAAAGACTATAAAAAGTTTTCTCATGGCACTGTGACTACAATTAGATTAAATTTTATGTGCTTTATGATACATTTACAGAATTTATTGAGTATAGATTTTATCTTTATTTTTATTTTTTGTTGTTGTTGAATAGATTTATGAGTAAAAGACAAAAAGGGAGCAAGTGAACAAATTAAAAAGTGAAAAAAGAACAAACATCATGCCCACACTCCTCAGACTGAAAAATAAAATTTTGCTAATACTGTTGGTACTCCCTGTGTTTTCCTGATTTCTTCCCCTTGCCTTCCTCCCAGAGGTCCCCAATGTTTTGAATTTTTATAAATCATGTTGATTGCCTTTCTTGATAATTTACCCAAAGGCATGTGTTCTTAAACTCCATATTATTTAGTTTTCCCTTCTTTTTTTTTTTTTAAAGGTTTTATTTATTTATTTGAGAGAGAGAGAGAGAGAGAATGAGAGATAGAAAGCACGAGAGGGAAGAGGGTCAGAGGGAGAAGCAGACTCCCTGCCAAGCAGGAAGCCCGATGTGGGACTCGATCCCGGGACTCCAGGATCATGACCTGAGCCGAAGGCAGTCGCTTAACCAACTGAGCCACCCAGGCACCCCATAGTTTTCCCTTCTTTTATATTTTTTTATTTTATTTTATTTTTTATTATTATGTTATGTTAATCACCATACATTACATCATTAGGTTTTTTTTTTAAAGATTTTTTATTTATTTGACAGAGAGAGAGACAGCGAGAGAGGGAACACAAGCAGGGGGAGTGGGAGAGGGAGAAGCAGGCTTCCTGCCGAGCAGGGAGCCTGATGCGGGGTTCGATCCCAGGACCCTGAGATCATGACCTGAGCCGAAGGCAGTCGCTTAACCAACTGAGCCACCCAGGCACCCCTCATCATTAGGTTTTGATGTAGTCTTCCATGATTCATATTGCATATAACACCCAGTGCTCCATTCAGTACGTGCCCTCTTTAATACCTATCACCAGGCTAACCCATCCCCCTACCCCCCTCCCCTCTAGAACCTTCAGTTTGTTTCTCAGAGTCCATAGTCTCTCATGGTTCTTCTCCCCCCTCAGATTTCTCCCCCTTCATTTTTCCCTTCCTGCTATCATCATCTTCTCCTTCTTCTTCTTCTTCTTCTTCTTCTTCTTCTTCTTCTTCTTCTTCTTCTTCTTCTTCTTCTTCTTCTTCTTCTTCTTCTTTCTTCTTCTTTTAACATGTAATGTATTATTTGCTTCAGAGGTACAGGTCTGTGATTTAGCAGTCTTACACAATTCACAGTGCTCACCATAGCACATACCCACCCCAATGTCTATCACACAGCCACCCCATCCCTCCCACCCCCCACCACTCCAGCAAACCTCAGTTTGTTTCCTGAGATTAAGAATTCCTCATATCAGTGAGGTCATATGATACAAGTCTTTCTCTGATTGACTTACTTCGCTCAGTGTAATACCCTCCAGTTCCATCCACGTCGTTGCAAATGGCAAGATTTCATTCCTTTTGATGGCTGCATAATGTTCCATTGTATATTTTTCTAAGCTCTCTATTCTGTTCCATTGATCTGTGTGTCTGTTTTTGTGCCAGTACCATACCATACTGTCTTGATGATAACAGCTTTGTAATAGAGCTGGAAGTCCAGAATTGTGATGCCACCAGCTTTGCTTTTCATTTTCAACATTCCTCTGGCTATTCGGGTCTTTTCTGGTTCCATACAAATTTTAGGATTATTTGTTCCATTTCTTTGAAAAAAAGGGATGGTATTTTGATAAGGACTGCATTAAATGTGTAGATTGCTCTAGGTAGCATTGACATCTTCACAATATTTGTTTTTCCAATCCATGAGCGTGAAATGTTTTTCCATTTCTTTGTGTCTTCCTCAATTTCCTTCATGAGTATTTTATAGTTTTCTGAGTACAGATCTTTGCCTCTTTGGTTAGATTTATTCCTAGTATTTTATGGTTTTGGGTGCAATTGTAAATGGGATCAACTCCTTAATTTCTCTTTCTTCTGTCTTGTTGTTGGTGTATAGGAGTGCCACTGACTTCTGTGCATTGATTTTATAACCTTCCACTTTACTGAATTCCTGTATGAGTTCTAGCAGTTTTGGGGTGGAGTCTTTTGGGTTTTCCACATACAGTATCATCTCATCTGCAAAGAGTGAGAGTTTGACTTTGCTGATTCGGATGCCTTTTATTTCTTTTTGTTGTCTGATTGCTGTGGCTAAGACTTCCAATAATATGTGGAAAAGCAGTGGTGATAGTGGACATCCCTGCCATGTTCCTGAACTTAGGGGGAAAGCTCTCAGTTTTTCCTCATTGAGAATGATATTTGCTGTGGGTTTTTCATAGATGGCTTTTATGATATTGAGGTATGTACCCTCTATCCCTATACTCTGAAGAGTTTTGATCAAGAAAGGATGGTGTACTTTGTCAAATGCTTTTTCTGCATCTATTGAGAGGATCATATGTTCTTTCTTTTATTAATGTATTGTATCACATTCATTGATTTTCGGATGTTGAACCAACCTTGCAGCCTAGATTTATCTTTAAATTTTTAATTTTAAGCAAAAAGATATCTTGGTTAAACATTAGTACAAATAAATAATTCTGTACAATTGCAAATCATATAATTTCCTTCCAAATATTTCAAATTTCCACATATACATATGGATTAGATTATTTAATTATTATTATTATTTAATTATTATTTAATTGGGGATTTTTTCTAATTATAGGATAATATACACCTTTAAGGAAAAATTAAAAATGTATTAAAATATATTTGATTCTAGTAATATATAATACATGTTTTTATACCTATTTTTAGCTTGCTTTTTGTTTTTATATATTAATCGATTTTGTATATTATCTAAAATATCACTTCAATATTATAAATCCTTCCATCATATAAATATCATAATTGATTCATCATTTTATGAATATTATGTACATCTCTGAGTATCCCATAAGGTAGAATTAAAAAGTAAAATGTTACATATCTTTAAAAGTTCCTTTTCTATTATTTACCAATTAAAACTCCCACCACAGTGTGTGAAAATTCCTTTTCCAAACATTGTGAAAACTCTTTTACTTTTAACCATCTTTGATGACTTGATAGAGAAAATTAATTTGTAAAATTCCTTCTCAGAATTAGAAATTAATCATGTGTATCAATACAGTTTCTCATTTCTCATTAAACATAAATCATATATATTAATCCCATGTTATTTCATTAGACTAATATAATATTCTACATAGTTTTTAACATTTTATTCAAGTTTGCATTCAAATTTACAAGGTTTATCTGCCCTTATGTCTATGTTTAGTGTTATAGTAGGCCAATCTTGTTTTCCTAATTCTGAATGACCTCTTCTTGGTTAAAGTACCATGTTTTAGAAGAATATGTAGGTAATAAAGTTTTTTTGTTTTTTGTTTCTGTTTTGTTTTTTGTCTGACATCTTTAAGAGGATCTTCCTTTTTATCCTCACAAATAAGTTAAGAACATGGCAGTGAGGAAAATTCTTCAATTACAATATTAATGGAATGTTAATTGGTAAGAACAAACAGGGAAATCTAAAAAGTGCAATAATTCTTTACAACTATTCCTTTATTTTATATCTGAAGATACACTGAACATTTGACCAAAAACTCAATCAAATAAATAAAATCACCAGACACAAGGACCTTCAAATGTGTAGTGCTGAGAAAGGACAGATGGCACGTCTACTCTGAGCCACTTGCTCTAACATTTCACTGAATTCTCAGAGATTGCTCTAGATTTAAAAGCTTATTGCATGTTCCGAAGCTTATTCATATTATTTTTTTTCCTCTAAGTTTCAACTAATATAATTTCAAGTTTTCTCTTCAAGAAAGATGAATCAAAGGGATAGAATCTTATAGAATTTGAAGAGTAAAATTTACTGATAGCTTTTATTTTCATTATACAAAACCATTTCCCATTCTCATTAATTTCTCATTTTGCCTGTATTTAATCCCCACAGTTATCTTCAACTCCAAATTCCTCATTAGACTACTCCCTTTCAAAGCACTTTATTGTTGAGCTAAATACTTAGGAGTACACACTATGTGCACAGCACTCACTATACAATAAGCTGTAAGAGGCACATTTTCAATACACGGCCTGAGGAACTTAGGAGACTTTGAAGGAAGATAATTATAAACACAAGACAAAAATTATAATATAAGGGGGTGCCTGGATGGCTCAGTCTGTTAAGCATGGACTCTTGATTTCTACTCAGGTCATGATCTCAGGACCCTGGGATCAAGCCCTGCTTCTGGCTCCCTACTTAATAGGAAGTCTGCTTCTCCCTCTCCCTCTGCCCCTCCTCCTGCTCTCTCTCTCAAATAAATAAATAAATCTTTAAAAAATTATAAGAATGACTTTTGTTTGTTTTATTACAATAAGTGTAGATGTATATTTATTTTCTGAACTTAAGTCATTAGTTATCTAACCTCTAATAGTTGGAGTAATGTAAGAACGTGTCAGGAAGAAAGTGTGTTTTTTTTTTTAAGATTTTTTTTGTTTGTGAGAGAAAGAGAGAGAGCACGGGGGTAGGGGCAGATGACAAGGAAGAGAGAATCCTAAGCAAACTCCACACTGAGCACTGAGCCCCAGGCCTGCTCAATCTCACAACCTTGAGATCCCAATCTAAGGGAAACCAAGAGTCCATCACATAACTGAGTTCATCACGCAGGCACCCCAGAAAAGTATATTTTATGTGGCTGACAAATTTAGGTGGGGTTTCTAAAGACTGTCATTAGGAAAAGGATTATCAAGAGAAGAGGTTGCCACTAAAAAGTACAATGTGTAAATAATATTTACATAAAAATGAACATTTTAGTTTGTAAAGTTTATAAGGGTCATTCACCTTAG
This sequence comes from Eumetopias jubatus, assembly GCF_037043125.1. Classification (NCBI taxonomy): domain Eukaryota; kingdom Metazoa; phylum Chordata; class Mammalia; order Carnivora; family Otariidae; genus Eumetopias; species Eumetopias jubatus. The sequence goes on from NW_028274807.1 coordinate 36,898,535, forward strand.
AGAATGATGGTTGTAAGACATAAAACGTATATTAAAAATATTCTGAAAAATATTTCAATATATTTTGTTCAATATGATGAGTGATAAATACTGTTTAATTGTATCTTCCTTCAAGTGAATGTGTCTATGTTATGAAATAAAGCCCCCTCTTTATTAATGAGGTTGTCACTTTACTTTAAAAAAAGTGCTAATTAAATTCAGCTACATGTGAAATTCCAGCATAGAGCATTTAGACACGTATTCCTAACATGGTAAATCTTTAACAGCAATTTTTAGTTTCTTTTTAAATTGCTGCAGCGTTGATACACTTTCAACCACAATTTCTTCTGTTTGCTTTTACAGATCACTTTTTCAAAAACCATCACCAATTCCTTCCTAATCAATTTCTGAGATTAATCATACCTTCACTCTGGATCACCTTGTAGGTGCTCACCTAATTCAAGTGATCATAAAGTTCTCATTTCTAATTTTTAGTGTAATATCTTGCTGAACACTTTTACAGCACTGAAAGCACTTTCATTCTTTCCAGACATCATTCACCACAATGTAAATGAGTGGCACATGAGAGACCTTGAGTGGGGACACAGATGGACAAGTAGCTCTCAAACTAAGGAAAGTGCAGAACAGCAATGTGGCACAGTCATTTATTGGTTGAGTGTATGGAGTAGTACTTATGTAACCATACTATTGGGTGCTATAATAAATATATCTGGGTATGGACTATGTGTGTGTGTGAATGTATGCATGTATATATGATGAATCAACATTTATAGGTTATTATGTTTCATTTTTTTAATATAATGTATGCCAGGGACATACTTGAATCAATATTTATTAAATTTCTAGATTGTTTTGTACATTTCATTTTTTATATCTTTTGCTAAATTCTTATAGATTAAAGTTTTATACTGTGTCTCTCTGTTAACTAGTTACCCAGCTGATTTATTTTCAAACTATGCTTATAATCTGTGAAAATTTTAGTGTGGTATGTATCACCTAAACTACATTTCATAAGACTCATTAGAGAAAATCACTTTTCCTTTCAATGTGAAAAAAAATATTAGTTTTATGGGACTGTTTTAAGAAGTTTTAAAAAATTTAACAAATTAAATATTAATATGTAAATTGTTAGTGGAAATCACAAAAGTCAAGATTCTTAACTTTCTAGAATATTTCATGATTTTTCAATGTTACATTATTTGTCTCTTTACCAATTAGATGTATGTCATAAAACAAAACAATGATGAAAATCCAAGATATGCTTTTCTCATTATTTTATCCATATTTCATTTATGAGGAAATCTATAAAAGTAAAATGGAAAAGGGCAGAAACATGTTGAATGAATGAAAATTACAGTAAAAGATTATAATAAGTTGAATAAGAATATAAGGTGAACGGTGATTAGCTCCTGTTTTCTTTCCATGCCCCATTCTTTCTTTTTAATATATTTTTTCAGATTTTATTTATTTATCTGACAGAGAGAGACAGAGCGAGAGAGGGAACACAAGCAGGGGGAGTTGGGGAGGAAGAAGCAGGCTTCCCGCCGAGCAGGGAGCCCGATGTGGGGCTGGATCCCAGGACCCTGGGACCATGACCTGAGCTAAAAGGCAGGTCCTTAATGACTGAGCCACCCAGGTGCCCCCCCATCTCCCATTCTTAAACAAGAAGGACTAAAGTTCTTACTTATCTTGCAAAAAGAGTTATTAGGAAATGACTATTTCTTGATCATTTGGTCCCAAACTATATTGTATAGTTGTCTACAGTAAAAGCTCCATTATCTTTATTTTGAGCTTTTTGTAATAGTATAGACCAAATAAAAAGTATTATTTTTTATAAACCTCACATAAAGTTGACCTCTTATTTTAGATTATTGGATTTTTGAACACTAAGTATAGAATAATGGCAAAATCTCCTGTTACATATCAAGAATGGTAGTATATATGTTGTTTTGACTGAAATCGAAATGCTTCTTCTTAAAAAAAAAAAAGATTCTCCTGTGTCTTTTAAATAGAAATTCAATGAATAGAGAATTGTATCAATTAAAAATCTTTCTATTTTCATATCAAATTTAGGTAATGTCAAGGAATTTGAATTGAAAGATTTGGGATGAAAACTGAACTAATATATTGCTTGAGGAAAAAAATAATTAGGTATCTTCTATTTACTGCATCTTATGCTGCATCTCCTTCTCTCTCCAGCTTGCTCTGTGGCTGGGGAACTCACATGGGTAGTGTCAAAGGACTCTTTGCTCTCTGGATTTCATCCGGGTTTGTCTCATTGGAACCTATAGGAGATCAGAGGCTGAGAGTAGAAGGAGGCGAAGGCATTATTCCTGGGAATTGCTACCAAATATGCTGCCTCTTGTTCCTCATGTCTGTCTCCAGAGAGTTACCACTCCTTTCAGGCAGAACTCTCCATTCAAGAGCCCTCCGTGCTTCTCGAAGTATCATGCTTGCCCATTCAAGAGCAGGGTGATCAATTTACCTCCTATTGTATCGCACTCTCTCTCCTGGTTTCCCCAGACTTCTTTATTACATTGTTGACAGTTTGAGTGTATATGATTTCCTGTTTGAAAGCTGACAAACAGAGCACAATCATTTAGGTATGCCTACTCTTTCGTTTTTGTTATACTTTACTGGAAAATGTGACTGTTATCTACTTGCAAACAAAAATGTCTTGAAATATTTCATCATAATTAAAAACAAACAGCAGGATTCGTGTGAATTTTTATTTGTTAATCTGTGTGTGCTTGAATAGAATAGGCTCTTGATTATTAGATAATGATAGTCAAACACCAGAAATTCATAGCAGGAAAAATCTAAGATTACTTGAACATTAAAACTGGAAAAAATATGAAGGAACCTATGGATTATAATTTGATAAGCACTAACATTTTGATGTCACAAACCAACGGAAAAAAATACATCATTTTTAAAATTTTTATTTAAATTTTATTTATTTATTTATTTAAATATTTAAAAATACATCATTTTTTCCTTAAGTAATTTATTTTTAAGATTAAAAATATTCCACCATAATAGGCATTTTTGATAAGGAGGCCTATTTAGGACAAAGTAAATTTTATAACACTTCTATGCTTTAATGATGTAAGATATGAACTAGAGTAAGCTTGAAATTTTTATGATTAGTCATAAAAGTGTTAAATTGAGCTAAAAAGAAAGTTAAAATGATTATAGTTTGTGAAATGTAACATTATTTAAAACTAAACTGAGGTGATCAATATGATTTCATGGATATAATTCATAATATCTATCAAAGGGTATACTTTGTTACCTACAAATCATCAAATGAAACTAGAAAGAGATCCTAGGAATTAATTGAGGCATGCCTCCCAAACTTTTATTTAAATCTGTATCATCTACATCTATCTCTTAAAAAGTTAGTACATCCTCTTTTTTTAAAGATTTTATTTATTTATTTGACAGAAAGAGATACAGCGGGAGAGGGAACGCAAGCAGGGGAGTGGGAGAGGGAGCAGCAGGCTTCCCACCGAGCAGGAAGCCCGAAGTGGGGCTTGATCCCAGGACCCTGGGACCATGACCTGAGCTGAAGACAGATGCTTAATGACTGAGCCACCCAGGCACCCCTTAAAGTTCCTAAGTATTTTTTTTATATTTAATGTAACTTCTAAATCTCTCTTCTTAAAAAGGATATACTCTGGGCTTCCTGGGTGGCTCAATGACTGAGTGAAGGCAGTCATTATAGAACATCTATACATTTAATTATCAAAAGCAGAAAAGGATAATCCAAGTTCAAATGCATTTATTAAAATGCATATAATAGGAAAAAATATATATATATATAAAATATGGGTGCCTGGGTGGCTCAGTCGTTAAGCGTCTGCCTTCGTCTCAGGTCATGGGTCCTGGGATCAAGCCCCACATTGGGCTCCCTCCTCCGCGGGAAGCCTGCTGCTCCCTCTCCCACTCCCCCTGCTTGTGTTCCCTCTCCCGCTGTACCTCTCTCTGTCAAATAGGTAAATAAAATCTTTAAAAAAATACTTAGGAACTTTAAAACTTTCTGAAATAGATTTTCTAAATGCAAGAATTAGAGAGAAGCCCACTGCCCACTTTTTCCGGATGTTTCTGGGCATTATTTTATTTTCTTAAAATTTAATATCTGTTTTAATAATTTAAATGAAATGAAATACATGGATCTTAAATGTTTATTTTGATGCCTTTTGGCAAATGCATATAATCATAGGGGCCATGCTGAAGTCAAGATTAGAACATCTCCATCACAACAGGGAATTCTCTCGTGTCCCTTTTGAAGTCAAGTTTCACACGGGAGGCATCCACAGTTGTGATTTTGAAAAGTATATATTAGTTTTTGTTTCTGCATGGAGTTCTTGAAAATATAATCACATAACATGTGCTCTTTTGTATCAAACTCAAAATAACAGCTGAAAAGTCTATCCATTCTGTTGTAACAGTGACTTGTTCTTTTTTTGGTTGCTGAGTAGTACTCCATTGTGTGGATATACATTTCATATGTCCTCTGTCAGGTGGAGGGACATTGGGTTGTTTCTAGTTTTTGATTCTTACTAATAATGCTACCTATAACATTTTGATACAAGATATTTTGTGAACAAACATAACAATAAAAAATTTAAAGAAAAAAGATTAGGGAGGGAAGGAGAAATTCTGTGGAAATAAAAGTATCCAATCATATAATAAAACAAAAAAAAAGATATTCTATGAACACATCTTTTCATTTCTCCTGAGTAAAACTAAGTAGAATGGCTGTGTCATAGGGCAGTTTTAACTTTAGAAGAAACTGCCAGATTGTTTTCCAAAGTAGAAGTTTTATTTTTTCAGTCCTACCAGGAACGGTATGAGAATTGCAGTTGTTCCACATCCTGTGGCAATATCATATCCTGACAATTATTTTGATTTTAGCCACTGGATTAATATTTGCTGTAATAAACACAAAACTTTGATATATAGAATATAAAAATATTGAAAAAATAAAAAATATGAATTATTATTAGAAAAATTGAAGGAGGACACAAAGTGAAAAATAACACAATGTATAATTATCCAAAGAGCATATGGAGAAAAGCTAACCTCACATTTCACATATCAAACAGCTGTTAATTAAAATACAATCCCACTTTAAAATGTGTCAAATTAGATATTATCAAAAATAAAAACACAAAATGTTGGCAGGATAGAGTACAAGGGGGATTTATATCCTTTTTTAAATTAGGTTATAGATTTGTATATATTTTTGGAGAAGAATTAGCAGTATTTATAAAAAGTTCTTAATATGTCTTCTGTACTTGTTACCTAGTATTTCATCTTCTAGATATATATATAAAAAGGAAATAGTAAGGGATAGAAATAAGGAAAGAGATTTTAGCAAGGATGTTTGTTCAAAGTGTGTAACATCAAAATACTAAAAACATTTAAGAAATCTAATAAGAAGTTTTCAAGTTAAAGCCTATAAAATATTCTTGAATACCAAATAGCCATTATGACACATTTTATAAGAATATTGGATACGTCACGCATGTTTAAACTTAAAATATTATATATAATCTGATTTCTATTCATAGTCATATATAATCACATATTAAAATGTGCACAATTATATACCGGGAAGAAACACTGGAAAATTATTTGTGCTACATCTGGGTGATGCCATTATTTCTGATCTGTTTTCTTTCTTCCTTTCAAAAAATTTTTATAATAAATATGTATTATTTTAATAATTTTAAAATTACTGTTTCCTTTATGTTCACATATATTGTCTTATATATGATCGATATTGTCTGTCTTCTCTCTGCATTATCTCTAACTCATAAAGTGGTATTATTGTGTCCTACCATGCCACTTTTACTTATTTGCTGGGTACTATGGAAAATACTTCAAATAATGAAACTGTATCCCTTGTTCTACTTTCACTCACTACTCCTTTAAAACATCCTCCTTCTCCACATACACACATAAGAAAAATTTAGTATGAGGTATATCCACTTGCCGCATATTTATAACTATAACATCTACCTTGTAGCACTGAAGTGCGCATAAAAAAAGACTGTAAGCAAAGTGCATAATCAGGAATAATCCAAAATTACTTTTGTAAGAGTAGAGCTGTGACCTGGTTGCTCCACGTGGTGAGTTCCTCCTGAAATTGTTTGCCCTGCATAGCGCTTCAGATTTGATTTATTTTCACTATTGAAACATTTCACATAACACAGATTTCCAACTTTATTCAAAATATCAAAAAGATTTGACGACACTGGGTGTGTGGCTCTGAAAAGCCTGAAAAAGAATACCAAATGTCCCGTTTGTTGATACTTTTTTCTTAATGTCCTTTACAGATGTTAATTATTTTGTTTTTATTGAATTAAAATTCACATAACTTAAAACTAAGCCTTTGAAAATGTACAATCACTTGTGTTTAGTATGTTCACAATGTTGTACAAACACCGACTCTATCAGGTTTTAAAATATTTTCATCACCCCAAAACAAAACCCCATATTCATTAAAGAGCCACTTTCTACTTCCAACTGACCCTACTCACTGACAACAACCAATTTGCCTTCTGCTGCTATGGATTCACCTATTTTGGATATTTCACATAAATAGAGTCATACAATATGTAACTTTTTGTGTCTGACTTCTTTTAGTTAGCAAAATGTTTTCATTGTTCATTCTAGTTCATTCAATTTTATTTTGAATAATATTCCATTGGGTGTGTATACCATTTTTGTGTATCCATTTATGTTTGTGGACATTTCTTTTTTTTCACCTACGTATTGTGCCTATGTACTATTGTGCATAGTGCTGCTATGAATATCTATGTATAGGATTTGAGTACCTGTTTTTATTTCTTTTGGTTATTACTTAGGAGAAGAATTGCTGGGTCATAAGGTATGTAGGCACCCTTCCTTGATCACCAGCATCCATTTTTTGTTTGTTTTTTTCCAGCTGAGTTTCAATTTTAATTAAATAATCAATCTTTGCCTATTCAGTTTATGGAACTCAAGAGAAACTGACCATTTATCCAGGTCCAAGAGTGAGTCCTCATTAGCTTTGGCCAATCATGATAATTAGATTTCTCTTACAGGTAACTGGTTCAGAAAAAAGATTGGTTCAGAAAAAAATCAACCCATCAACAAATGATATTCCCCTGGAGATTGTTTTAGCCAGGAAATGGACATATGACCTAAAGTGAATCAAGTCATATAAAGGAAGAACTTCTATTCAAGCCTTGTAGGGAAGGCTCTCTCTCATCTTCTGGACATGAGAAGGAGGTAGGTATTGTCACAAAGGAGCCACAGTGCCAGAGATAATAGGGGTATCAGAGATGATAGGGATAAACTGGGAGAAATTGAACAGAGTCTCAATAACACTACAACTGATGTTGACCCTCTAGCTGGACTTCCAGTCATGATAAGCAAATTGCACATGCTAAGTTGTTTGAGTCAGATTTTTATTACTTGCAGTGTGAAGCCTGTATTTAATAACCCCATTTAATTGGAGCACATATTTTTTCACTTGGAAGAGATTCATTTGTATTTATTTCCCTGGACTTATTTATATTTACCCATTTATATTCCCTGTGCGGCTCTTAAAAGCATTTAAATTAGCAAACCCTGATCTAGAGAATTTCAAAGACAGATTATCTTTCAACTAATCATCCCCAAATGATGTGTGTGTGTGTGTGTGTGTGTGTGTGTGTGTGTGTGTGTGTGAAGAGGAGGTAATGATTTTGATTACATATCCTCTACTATATATATGTACATATGTATATGTACATATGTATATGTACATATATATAGAAAGAAGACATTTGATGTTATATCTTAAAGAAATAAGGGAATATATTTGTAATAGCTTTGTAGCTTACGTGTGTACATCAGTGATAAAAAGTATTTTCCTTCCCATATACCTTACAGTGGCATGAGTTTCCTCAAAAATAACTTTGAAAACTGAAATATGAACAAAATTATTTCAGGTCAAGTATTTATTTGGCCCATAATATTTTAAATTATATTACAACAGTAAAATTCCACTATGAATTACATATAAAAGTTAGTATTTAAGCATTTAAGGTAACATGTTTAAGAAGTTTCTTCTGGATAACAGAAAAGATTGACTTTTATTGTGTCGATGACAAGTCTTTTGATTAAATAATCATCAGGGAGTTGAGGAGTTATCAATAAAGTGCACTTACAGTTCTTGAAACAGCACAAAGGAAATGCTTGTATTGCTATTTTCTTTAAGACAAGAGAGAAAGGTAAATGCATCTATTTCATTCAAAAGTTCAATCAAGGCATTAATAAAAAGTTAAAAAGAATGGAGACTAGAATACATCTACTTTTTTTAACCTAGTTAGAAAAATTTTCTGATTATCTAAAGATTCTTCCTTGTCTCCCTTTAGTATTAAAGTGTAATGCTATATTAATAAAATCCAGATATATAACATGTTGACATTTGTATGAGCACATTAGAGCATAAGGAACTGTTTCCACTATTCTTCCCTTCATAATTTTTTTCTAATGAAAAAAATCCTTGAAAATTATTATATATATATGTAGATTTTATTTTTTCATGCTTACTAATAGAATGATATAGCATGATGACACAAAAAATATTAAATGGTACAGAAAGTAAATTACCTTTTCAAGTGAAATCACCTTTCTCTAGAAAAGTGGAAAATTACTTATGAATAAGTGTATTTTTTAAATCATGTATAGCCAAAGAAGTTCTATTGTAGATACTTCATGATGTAGATACAATGATAATCAGAAAATATTAGTGGAATTTCTTTTTTTTCTAGAATATTGTGTGACTTCAATATTTTAAGGAATTTCTTTCATACATTATATGAAGGCAATGTGATGATTTTATGGAAGGAAATTAAGTGGGAATTTTTAAATTTTTTTTTAAGATTTTATTTTTAATGAATATTTACACCCAATGTGGGGTTCAAATTCAGAAACCCAAGATCAAGAGTTGCTTGCTCTACTGTAAATGAATATAAGGTTTTGTTTCAGGGTTATGAACCAACTAGGCACCCAGGAGTTTTTAAATTCTCACCTAAATATTTTGCAGTGGGGTCAGTGGGAATGTAGCATGAAAGGTATTATACTTAGCATTTTCAAGCATATTTTTTCAGTTGTAGTTTTGTTTTCTCTAAGTATTATTATATATTGATATATATCCAATTTTACAAATTTGTTTTTAAATATATATCTAAATATGACTACAACTAATTTCTTTGAAAATAAAATTAAAATTAGTATAGCTATTATTTTAACAGAAAATTTACTTACCACAAGTACTCAATATTATGACAAATTCTATCATTTTCAGATTTTGAAAATATTTATTAAAATATGTTATTATAGGAGCAAGCTAATATTTTTATAGATGAAGGAAATCCATTAAGTGTAAGTAGACAAAAATACTTTGTAGAGTAAAAAAACCTTTAACATTACTGACTAATTAAAATAGTCTTTTAAATCATTTAACAGGCAGCTTTTTAAGGACTAATTGACTAATTTAGTCATATTTATCTGTGACTGAGGACCACACAAAATATTGAATTATATGAGATGTTTTAAAACAAAATTAGAAATTTTATGCAGTCTTTAAAGTAGAACTCAATGTACTTTAATATATACATCTACCTATCCATCCACATATTTCTCTAACTAGCTTTCTATGTATGCTTTTATATGTGCTGGTGATAAAATGTTAATTGTAGTAACCTTTAGAAATGGGAGTTACATTAAATAGGTTGAGAGGTAATGCTTTGTGTTGCACACTGTTTTGTATTGTTGGAATTCTTATGATTTATATACAATTGCTTATAAGAAAAAGGTCAAATAAAATAATTTAATAATATATTATACAATCAATAATTTTAAAATGAAGTTATTAATTCAACAGGTTGAAGTACATAGACCATGACTGATGTAATTTTTCAAGCTGTTAAAAAGAAATGTAGACTAGGAATAAAGATATAAATTGACAATCCAAACTCATCACCATATTGATGTTTGGTATAAAGTAACCTAGAAGTTCTCTAGATTTAAAATCTCCATAATTGGAAAATAATTACATACCTATTTAACTGACAAATGTGTGTTAAATAGCAGTTAAGTAAAAAATATGTCCCCAAACTAACTTTCTTGTAAAGGACTAATAATGCCACTATTGTTATTGTTTTCAATTGAAATCACACTCCTATTATTACCACTAAGTCAATGCCTAAAATGGACCAACTCATCCTGGATGAAAAAAAAAGGACATTATACAGTTCCATACATTATGAATTTAAGGCGCCCATGTTTTCAAAAGCAAACAGAAAACAAACAACAACATAACATTAACAATAACAAGAACAGTACCTGCAACATTGCCAGGATATAAAACAGTGGGATAAGACAAATGTAGCTTAGAAAACTAGATGTAAAACTAACACATGAGAAATACATAATAAATTGATTTTTTTAATGAGGTTGCTGACAGATGAATGGAGTCATATCAAAATATCTTTGACATCGGCCACAGCAACTTTTTCAACATACATCTCCAAAAGCTAGTGAGACAAAAGCAAAAATGAACTTTTGGGACTTCATCAAGATAAAAATCTTCTGCACTGCAAAGGAAACAGTCAATAAAACAAAGAGGCAACCCACAGAATGGGAAAAGATATTTGCAAATGACACTACAGATAAAGGGCTGGTAACAAAGATCTATAAAGAACTTCTCAAACTCAACACCCAAAAAATAAATAATCAAGTCAAAAAGTGGGCAGAAGATATGAAAGACACTTCTCTGAAGAAGACATACAAATGGCTAACAGACACATGAAAAAATGTTCATCATCATTAGCCATCAGGGAAATTCAAAACCACATTGAGATACCACCTTATACCAGTTAGCATGGCAAAAATGGACAGGGAAAGAAACAACACATGTTGGAGAGGTTGTGGAGAAAGGGGCACACTCTTACACTGTTTGTGGGAATGCAAGTTGGTACAGCCACTTTGAAAAACAGTGTGGAGATTCCTCAAAAAGTTAAAAATAGAGCTACCCTATGACCCAGCAACTGCACTACTGGGTATTTATCCCAAAGATACAGACGTAGTGAAGAGAAGGGCCATATGCCCCCTAATGTTCATAGCAGCAATGTCTGCAAGAGTCAAACTGGAAAGGGCCGAGACGCCCTTCAACAGATGAATGGATAAAGAAGATGTGGTCCATATATACAATGGAATATTACTCAACCATCAGAAAGGATGAATACCCAACTTTTACATCAACATGGATGGGACTGGAAGAGATTATGCCAAGTGAAATAAGTCAAGCAGAGAAAGTCAATTACCATGTGGTTTCACTTATTTGTGGAACATAAGGAAGAGCATGGAGGACATTAGGAGAAGGAAGGGAAAAATGAAGGGGGGGGACTCAGAGGGGGAGATGAACCATGAGAGACTGTGGACTCTCAGAAACAAACTGAGGGTTCTAGAGGGGAGGGGGGTGGGGGGATGGGTTAGCCCGGTGATGGGTATTAAGGAGGGTATGTACCGCATGGAGCACTGAGTATTATATGAAAACAATGGATCGTGGATCACTACATCAAAAACTAATGATGTATTGTATGGTGACTAACATAACATAATAAAATTAAAAAAGCATATATATCATCTTTAAAAAGGAAAATACTAATCAATGTTCCCATATGCCCCTTCTCTCCTGTACCCTTGAAAGAGTCCATGATTGCATGCACTTATACCTAAATTCCTAAATGCTGATATGTGAATGAAAACTCCTTAGCCTTTATTGGGGTTATAGTGTTTCTGAAAATCATATTTGGTACAATTTGCTGATTTAGACAGAGAATATTCAATTGACTTCAATTGCGTAGAGCATAGTTAGAGTGTAGACCATTATCCCACTCAAAAATATGTACATTTAAGGGGTGCCTGTGTGGCTCACTTGGTTAAGCATCTGCCTTCAGCTCAGGTCATGATCCAGAGGTCCTGGGATTGAACCCTGTGTTGGGCTCCCTGCTCCCAGCTCCCAGCCAGAAGCCTGCTTCTCCCTCTCCCACTGCGCCTCCCCCCAGCTTGTGCATGTGCATGGGCTGCTCTCTCTCTCTTTCAAATAAATCAAAACTAGGAACATGGGTGTTATGAGATGGTAGAAAGATAGTCTGGGGGCACCTGGGTGGCCCAGTCATTAAGCATCTGCCCTCAGCTCGGGTCATGAACCCAGGGTCCTGGGATCGAGCCCAGCATGGGGCTCCCTTTGGCAGGAAGCCTGCTTCTCCCTCTCAAATCTTTGCATTTTAACAAATACCATAAACTATAAAGAAAGGGAAAATGCAAATGACATTTGGCATAAACATTTTGCAAACTTTATCACAGATAAAGGCTAGTAGAATAAATGAAAGCTAAAATATTAAGGATGGGGGAAGAGCAGAGAATTGGGCTAAAGTGATAAACAGACAATTCTCAAAAGAAAATATAAGGATGACCATTAAATTTTTCTTTGTCGACTTATTTTGCTTAACATAGCAGATACCATATGATTTCATTCACATGTGGAATTTAATAAACAAAACAATAAGCAGAGGGAAAAAAAAGAGAGAGAAACAAACCAAGAAACAGACTCAACTATAGAGAACAAACTGATGGTTACTAGAGGGGAGGTTGGTGGGGGATGGGTTAAATAGGTGATGGGGATTCAAGTGTACAAGGGTGCACTTGTGATGAGCACCAGGTGTTGTGTGGAAGTGTGAAATCACTAAATTGTACATCCGAAACTAGTATTACATTGTATGCTAACTGGAGTTTAAATAAAAACAAAAAAATGACCACTAAATTTTTTAAAGTTCATTTACACACAAAAAAATTTACTTTAAAATGACACTGAAATATAATCAATGTTAAAAGACTAAATGCTTTGTCACTACCATCAAGAAAAAGGTAGGATATCTACTCTTACCAATTTTATTCAGAATAGCACTGGAAGTTCTACCTATTGCAATAAGGCAAGAAGTGTTGATAAAAGACATCTAGATTGGAATGGAAAAATAAAACTGCAGATGGCATTATTGAGTAAGTAGAAAATTCTAAGAATCTACAAAAACATTTCTAGAATAATAAGTGAGTTCAGCAAGGTCATAGGATACAAGACCAAAACACAAAAATCAAACACATTTTGATATATTAAAAATGAACCCAAGGAAGCCAAAATTAAAAATACACTATCACCCATAAACAATCCAAAAAAAGTAAAATATTCAAGTATAAACATAGCTAAACACATACTGAGAACTACAAAATACTGATGAAAGAAATCAGAGCAGACTGAAATAAGTGGATATATGCTCTGAGTTACTAGATTGAAAGACTTAATATGGTAAAGATGTTACTCCTCCTCCCCCAAATTCATATATAAATTTAAAACAATTTCTGTCAGAACCCCAGCAACCTTTTTTGTAGACATCAGCTTATCATAACATTTATATGAAAAGGCATAGACCATAGTTTAGCTAAAGTGATCTTGACAAAGAAGAATAAAGTGGAGGAGTCACTCTGCCTGATATTCAGGCTTACCGTAAAGCTAGAGTATTCAATCCATAGCCAAAAACAAACAAAAACCACCTCAAACTATATGTTGTAGTTTATAAAAATTGAACATAAATACATAAAAGTTTTATAATACTCATGTATTGTAAAACATAAAACCATAATAACTTTAGAAAAACACATAAGATAAAACCTTTAGGATCTAGAGCTGAGTAAAGAGTTTGTAGAGTTGACACCAAAAAGCACAATCCATTAAGAAAAAATAAATAAATAAATTATACCTGATCAAAACGAAAAGCTTTTATTTTGTGAAAGTCCAAATGAAGAGAAGAAAAAGACAAACTGGAAGGTGATGGAAAATATTTGCAAACTATTTACCTGGCAAAAGACTGGTAGCTACACTATACATAAAAAAAAAACAAAACTTCAAACTTTCAACAGGGAAAATAATCTAATCAGAAAATGGGGAAAAATATGAATGAACATTTAACTAAAAAGGATATGCAGATGGCAAAAATGAATAAAAATATGTTCAATGGCATTAACCATCTTGGAAATTAATATTACACCACAGTGATATATCCCTACAACCTATCAGAATGGCTAAAATAAAAAATAGTGGCATCACCACATGCTGGTGATGAGACAGAAAACTTGGATCAATCATACATTGCTGGTGGGAATGTAAAATAGTATAGCTATTTTTAAAAATGATTTGGAAATTCGGTATAAAACTAAACAGTTTCCCAGCAATTATACTCTCGTGCCTTTGACCCAGAAAAATGAAAGCTTATGTTTACACAAAAACTTCTCTATAGTTTGTATCAACTTTATTTGCAATAGCCCAAAACTAGAAGCAGTCCAGATGTCTTTCAATAGGAGAATGGCTAAAGTGTGATACACTTGGAATACAAAGCCTGGAGTACAAAGAATCCATGCCAGTATTATGAAAAAAAAAACAAATTTTTCATACACACAACAAATTGGCTCAGTGAAAGATGTCAAATCCACACTGTATGATTATACCTATACAACACTTTTGAAATGACAAAATTTTAGAAATGGGGGCATATTATTTGTTTATAGGAGTTAGTAATGCGAGTAGAGGTGGGGGAGGGAGAGAGGTGTCATTATAAAAGGGCAACACCAGAGATCCTTGTGGTGATGAATCTGTTCTGTATGTACATGGTGGTGGTGAAATCATGAATACATATATGATAAAATTATGTAGAATTAAAATCACATATACACACAAAACAAATGAAGAGAAGTAAAACTCAATAAATCTGAATGTGATTGGTAAATTTTATCAGTGTCATTAGTCAATATCCTTGTTGAGATATATTTACTACACAAGATATTTCCCCTGTTGGAGGAAATGAGAAGTGTACATGATATCTCTCTGTATTATTTCTTATGACTGCAAGTACATCTAAAATTATCTTAATAAAATTTTTAATACAAAATATTACCCTGAGACATTATTTCTCACCTATCATATTGGAAAATTAAAAAGCTTGACAAATCGTTCATTTGTTGAGGCTGTGAGGAAAGAGTTACTCTCATATATTGCCTGTGGAAGGTGAGTACCTTTGTGGAGAATTGGGAAATACAAAATAAAATACGTGTGCTTACTTTCTGATTCAGCCATTATTGTAAATACTTATCCTGACTATAATTCTCCAACAATATTACTTATATATCCACAGTTTTATTCCATTACTTATGAAGGCAATATATTGGAAATAACCTAAATATTCAAACATGGGAAAGTAATTAAACTGAAGTGCATTCATCTTCATAATGAAGTGTCATGTAACTGTTAAAAAATATAGATTATCTTTATGAATTGAACTTTCAGGGAGTAATTCCCAAGGTGTAGTTTTAAGGGAAATTGACAAAGTTTAAAAAATATCTATAATATGATACCAATACCTTTTGTATAAGAAATCGGAACAAATGCATATATCCGCTTAGTTTTCCTTTTTTTTTTTAAAGATTTATTTATTTATTTGACAGAGAGAGACACAGTGAGAGAGGGAACACAAGCCGGGGGAGTGGGAGAGGGAGAAGCAGCCTTCCCGCCGAGCAGGGAGGCCGATGTAGGGCTCGATTCCGGGACCCTGGGATCATGACCTGGGCCAAATGCAGACGCTTAACAACTGAGCCACCCAGGTGCCCCATCAGCTTAGTTTTCCTAAAAAGAAAGAGAGGAGGGGCACCTAGGTGGCTCGGTGGGTGGATGGATGGACTCTTGATTTCTGCTCAGTTCATGATCTCAGGGTCGTGAGATGGAGCCCTGAGCGGCTCTGTGCTCAGGGTGGAGTCTGCTTGAGATTCTCTTTCTCTTTCTGCCTCTGTCACTCCCTGCCTCTCAAATAAATAAATAAATAAACCTTAAAAAAAAGAGAGGAAGGATAAAACAGAAACTAATAAGAGTGATTTTCTAAGGAGATGGTTGGGAATGAGTAAAAGAATGAATGATGGGGATGAGATGGAATTAATATGGGAAAGCAGTACTTCTCTGAATATAAAATATGCCCTAAATTAAAAAAAAATTAGGTTATATACTAATTTTTCAAGAAACATAAAGTAATTTTATTATATATCATTTATTCAAGCAGAAAAATATTGACAAATTCTTATCACAATGTATTAAAATAAAACTAACTGGATATTAAAATATTGCATTTAATTTCCCTTAAGTAGTTATTCTAAAGCCCTTTTGTATGATTATATTACAGTTAGGTTCATACACACATGCACACACTGATATGTATATCATAATTTTAATATGTCTAATTTTTACATATGTCTATTTCTCTTGGATTCTCTTGGCATCAAGTATTACATTAAATCTGAATTTCAGATAGCCAAGGGTTATGCAATACAGAATGTTTAGCATAGTTTCTTTTTTAAGATTTTCTTTATCTGAGAGAGAGCAAGAGAGCACATGAGTGGGGGAGGGGCGGAGCAAGAGGGAGAAGCAGACTCCCCACTGAGCACAGAGCTTGATCTTAGGATGCTGAGATCATGACCTGAGCCTAAGGCAGAAGCGTAACCTGCCGAGCCATCCAGGTGCCCCTAACATGTTTAATGAGATAATATCCATAAATTACCTGACTTCATTAGAACCAGGTATTATATAAATACATCATGAATATCTCAAATGTAGGTGCAAACTAATTTTAAAAGTTTAAAATGGCATAAAATCTGATTTAATATGTTTGTGAGATTTTTTCCTTTAGGTAGGTGAGTAATCTGCTTTCAAAACTTGATTCAGAATCCTAGGAACTGAAGTAAGATTGATGCTTAGATTTCTGTATATTCCTGAAAGATTATTTGACACCTTTACATTTTTGTATACCATTTTGACCTGAACACTGTGTCTTTTGTATGTATTTATGATTTGAGTCCTCTGAAGCTAATAGAATTCTCAGAGTTATGCCTGCCCTGATGTACATATGTGCCAAACAATGCCATCTTAAAGATGTCATTCATGATGGTTAGTGCATGATCTCCAAAAATGCCAGAAATACTTTATGGATGAGTTTGCCTTCTTATTGCCAGGCCATTTTGACACGTCATTTCATCCTGGCCTGACCAATAGGTCTCTATCAACTCTATTTGGGGTATAAAGTTTGTTGTCTCTGAGTTTATCTTTCTTAATGCCTTAGTCTGTCATTTGAGGTACTGTCTTCTCTGATGCTTTACTGGAAACACTAGGCAGGCACAAATATAAAAAGAGGGAAAGGACATCAAATAGGAAAGATAAAATGTTATAGAGTCATCTCTATGATTTCCATCATTTAGTTTTTTTCTTTTCGTTCTTTTAATGAGGCATTAAAGCATTTTCAATCTCTCAAAATAAAATGAGAGTGTAAATGAGAAAAAAAAGTGAGATAAAGATAATGAGCAGAAGAGACATAAACTATAGATGTAGTTTGAGGAACAAGAAAATGGAGGAATTTAGGCATTTTGCTTTGGAGACAAATGGAAAATCTTTTCTAAAAAGCAAAAAAAAAAAAAATTAAACAAGAGGAAATTGTTGCCAGCTAATTAAAATACTTATAATCTTTCTCCATTTTATATTTTAGGTTCCTTTGGCTCTTTGATCCACAAGCCTTGGCCCCTGGGTCAAAATCGGCCCACTGCCTATTTAGGTAAATAAAATTTTATTAGAACAAAATGTGCTTCTCTATCTCTATCTGTCTCTGCCTGTCTCTTCCTATCTTTCTCTAAAATATATATATAAAATCCATGACTACAATCATGCTAAAATGGCACACTTCGGTAGTTTTCTCAGAATTCAAATAACCCAGAAATGTTAAATATTCACTATCCGGCACTTCACATAAAAAGTTTGTTAATCCTTGTTGGTGTAAATGATTCACTTCTGAAATGCCTCTATGCCAGTTCTTTTGGATCCACTTTATGTCACAAAATGCTAGAAATGTGTACTGTTTGAATAGGTGAAACTAGTTGAAATAATAAGCTGAAGTTATGTGCTATAATCTGAAAAGCATAAAAAATATTGTCAAAGAATATTTGGAGGTTTATTAATTTTATTTGATGATATTCAGTGAGAGGTATAATTTAAGTCCCCAAAACAATATCAATTTTTGGGATATGGGTGATTTTTTTTTACAGATTGATTACAGATTCAAAATGCTTTGTCTTAGAATAATATTCATGGATGCTTTAAGAACACAGACAAGAAATGTGCTATCAAATGTTTTTAAAATAAATACTAGTGTTAACATCAGCAAGGTCTACATAAAATACAATTATTAAAAATATTACATAGCTGAAATTTATTAACACTAAATCTCAGTATAATTATTTAAAGGCCAGCTTAAATAGTTTCCTCTTAAAACCTAAAGAAGAACATAATTAATATAAAATTTCACTTCTAATTTGTAATTTAATATAAACTTTTAAGGGATAATTAAACCAGATTTATTCAATAAAGGTTAAAACATCTAATGCTTTATTCAATATTTTAGATGTAGACATACCAAAAAATTGTTTCTATTATAAACAGCTAATTGAAATCTTTTGAAAGTTTCTCTTTTCATATGTAAGATATTGGCCCCACTTCCCTAAAATAATTTCATATGCAATATATTTTTTAAAAGATGCTGTAGAAAATCTATATTTGGTTTCATGTTATTAGTATTTGGGAAAACTCTTTCCAATCATTATTCAACTAAAATATATACAGTAAAATTTTAGAAAACAAAATGATTTTTTTTCCTCTACTATAAATGACTCAGATTTAACACACATTTTATGAACTTCAGCTTAAATTGAGGAAAAAAGTTTACTTCATCAGGATGGTGAGTCAATCAGGTCAGACTTTTTGGTTTTAAGTGAGAAAATATATACTCAAAATCAAAAGTAAATGTACTGGTGGTACACATAAATGGATGCACTTTCAGATTTCAGCCTAGCTCGATATATGACTCAAACAACAGCAAGACTAAATTACCTTTCCCGTCCCCACCCCCTCTTCCTTTTTCTTCTAACTTTATTCAGAGATGGGGTCTCTCCTTTTAGACAAGAGAATCTGCATTTACAGAAAAAGAAATGGACTCTGGCAGTGTCATAGATCCATCCATGAAGAGCAGAGCAGCCTGGGAGCAGAAGGCATAGGTCTAAATTACCACATAAACCTGGACTGAAGCAGAGCTCCTGAAAGAAAGTAAGAGGCTTTGACAGGGTAAGGACAATAGATGTTGGGGAGGCAAAAAGCAAATAAATATTCATTCAGTAATAATTTAATTTGCTACTTTATTTTTTTAAGATTTTATTTATTTATTTGAGAGAGAGAATGAGAGATAGAGAGCATGAGAGGGAAGATGGTCAGAGAGAGAAGCAGACACCCCGCTGAGCAGGGAGCCCGATGTGGGACTTGATCCCGGGACTCCAGGATCATGACCTGAGCTGAAGGAAGTTGCTTAACCAACTGAGCCACCCAGGCGCCCCTTAATTTGCTACTTTAAAATTAAAGAGAAAATAGAAACTGTCTTTTTATCCCTTATGTACCAGTTTAACGTGTTTTTTTCCCCAGGTTTATTGAGGTACAATTGACAAAATTGCAAGGCATTTAAAATGTATAATATGATGATTTGATATATGTATAGGGATTCTTCTTGTCAAGTTAATTAATGCATTCATCATTTTACATATTTAGCATTTTTTGTGTATGTGTGAGAACATTTCAGTTCTACTCTCTTAGCAAATCTTGATGATACAATGTGGTGTTATCAATTATAGCTATCATTTTATCCATTAGATCCCCAAAACTTACCACGATATCATTTATATGTGAATTAAACAAAAATGTTGTATCCGTGGAAATAGAGTAGAAAAGTGGTTGCCAAAAGGGAGTGGTTGGTAAAGGGTGCAAACTGGCAGTTACATGTATTATTTTAATACATTTAATAATTATAATATGGTACCGGAAACGCATATAAATTAAGGTAACTTATTAATATTGCCTTTTAGGCTCTTCCTGGAGTAATTATTACAGAAAGAAAAAGTAGATCAATCACAAATAACAATCAGATATGAATGTAAAAGCAAACAATTTAGTCCATTGATGGCAATGGGAAATTAACAATATCAGAACAATGTATGGGAACTAATAATTTTGACTCTGAAAAACATTAAATAAAAGTCATCACACACTCTTGCCAACAGATCTTAAGAGCAAACAAATCTCAATTGTTTTAGTAACCAAAAAATTAAGATGAAATAATAAAAATGAAGGTAAGGAAATGCCATACTGGCATACTATGTACTATAAAAATAAATTAAAAATTTCAAAAATATATCTTGGTCACTACCAAATTATAACTCTTATAATAAAAATTATGCTTAAAAGAATATTTTCCCTTATGCCTCAAACATTACACTATAATAGAGAGCTAACAAAATTTTTTGTTTCTTTTGTACATAAAGATTCCTTAAGATCTAAAACATGTAAAACAGATGAGCATAGGGGGAAGAAAAAGAGAGACGCAAACCCATAAAACAGACACTTAACTATAGAGAACAAACTGAGGGTTGTTAGAGGGGGGTGGGCAGGGGAATTGGTTAAATGGATAATGGGTATTTAGGAGGGCCCTTGTGATCAGCACTGGGTGTAGTATGTAAGTAATGAATCACTAAATTCTACTCCTGAAACTAATATTACACTGCATGTTAACTAACTGGAATTTAAATTAAAACTTGAAAAATGAAAATTAAATAAATAAATAAATATTTTTGAAGTGTCAAGGTGAAAAAATTAAAAAAATAAAACATGAAAGTAATTCTTAGTACCTTTATTAGAAATAGTAAGTGATTGAAAGCAATGTTCTCAACATGAAACAGTATAGAGAATATTTTTCTTATTCTTAAGGAATATTTGTTCCTTAGGAATTTACCTGTTCTAAGTGGAAAAACAACTTCAAATCTATTGTGTCATATCTTCCCATTGGAATGTTTCTTGTCATGCAGAAGTTTAGCGATGCTATCGAACAGTTTCATCAAACGTGTATTGATAATAAAATATTGCCATCATTATGTCATGTTTCTAATGAGCGCAACTCTTGCTTTATGACACCGAAGTACTAATAAAGTTTTATATCCTGTAAATTGATGTCATTTAGTACTAGATAAGTTGTAACTTGTCCAAAAAATTTACAAGATATCCATCAAATACAGCCATTTGTGAGTTTCTCTAAGTTGAACTCTGAATTAATAGTTTATTCTGCAGAGGACCAACCAATTTTGTCCAATTATTTAGGACCCTTTTTTTTCTAAGACTCTTTCCTATATTGCACTGCCTAATGATTCTAAGAGGTTGAACATAGTTTGATAATAAAACTCAATTTCCTGTTCCTAAAATGTCAAAAATACCCATAACCACAAACATCTAAGAACCCATGATTGTCATCTTTTTCTTTTTAGTGATTCAAAGTAATATAATGGTAGAAATATCCGTTATTTTTTAAGTCTTAATTTAAATTTGATGTTCCTAAATAAAAATGTGAAAAATAAATAATGTAAAAAATATCTTTATGTAAAATAAAAGAATTTGAAAATTAGCATAGAGAACTGATTGGGTCATATAGGAAAGAAACCAACAGTAAGACATGAATATCTCAAAATATAATTGAATCAGAACACTATCTGCAGAATCTGTTATACTAAAGGCCCTCATTGAACAGTTTATTGGCATTATCTCAGATTTATCTAAATTGCTTTTAGAAACCTAGAGTACAGACAGATCTAAATTGAAGATTTAGAGAAGTATAGGACTGAAATGTAAGAATAAGAACTGAGGGAAATATTTTCATAAAAATTCACTTTAGCATCAAGTTAACATATTCCTTTATGGGATATAATTTAACAATTTATATGTAACTCTATTTTATCACCAACATTAATAAGAAATGAAAGAAAAAAATAGAGAAAAAATCATATTTTGAACAATCGCTTAGGCCTAAGTGAAACAGGCAAAGACAGAAATTCAGAGTATAACTTAAAGAGTAGTATTTTATTTACTGTATTTTAAGTATAAAAAGATATATAAATCTGCAATTTTATTTAAAATAAACTATTGCCTAAATGCAATGTTTATATATGTGCTTCAATAACTGGCTAACGATGTGTGTGAAAGAATTAGAAAGACATATCGATTAATTTTTTCTTTTCTTTTTGATAATGTTGGTGATTATCAATTTTTAGTGTAATATATCCCTCCACCTTGACCACTATTTCCTTCCCCATTGCTCCATATTTACTTTAATACATGTGAGAAATTCCCTTAAATGCATTTCCTTGACAAATTCCTCTGCTGCTGTCATCTCTAATTCACACAAATCCTTTTATATTCTAACACCTATTCATTTTTATGTTTTGATAAATTCTCAAACACCTAATTTAATAAATTCTCTTAATTAGCATGATGATTTTAATTAGTTAAATACAGTGCATTTAAAAACATCTAATTTCTGGGTTGCCTGGGTGGCTCAGTTGGTTAAGCGTCTTGGTTTCACCTCGGGTCTTGATCTCTTGGTGGTGGGAACCTCATGTGGAGCTCTGCACTCAGTGAGGAGTCTGCTTCAGATTCTCTCTCTCTCTCCCTCCTGCTCTCTCAATTTCTCTCTCAAATAAATAAATACATAAAAGCTTAAAAAAAATCCATTTCATTTCTTTTCCACCTGAAACCTTACTAAAACACCAGTAGAGAGTAAAAAGTAATGAACAACATGCTAACTAAGAAAGAAGAGACAAAGCTGGAACTTCATAAATGATTTACCAGAAGAGAGAACACTGAATCTAAGCATGGAGAGAATCTGAATGGGGGAAGGTGGGTTCACAATGCACAAACCCACAAAGGCCTAAAGATTGGGGACATCGGCAATCTCTAAGACTGGGTGTTAGCTAGGGCTGAAAAGAGAAGGGCTGTTTAAACATACCTATAAGAAGCACTTAGAGCTCCAGATCACTTCCTACTCCAGAGTGGTAGACAAATGTATCTGGACTCAGAATGAAAAATCAAAGGATGGAATCAAAGATGAAAGAAGGAAGTTTTAAGTGAAAATCTAGAGTTCAATCATTAGACGTGCAAGATTTTTTTCTTTTATTTAACAATGATAATGTTGGCAGTCTATCTTGTACACTCCTAGCAGGATATTAAAATATTCCTTTCTGGGGAAAATAATATGTTCTAAAATAAAATATATGCTTTTGAGGATTCCCAACCAAACTTTTGCCTCTCACCTAATTACCATACAATGAACCAGCATTTCAGATTCCTGATCTTAATATGAATATGGAGCTGAACATCATTGGGTATTTGTGGAAATATTTTTCCATTAACAAAAAAACATGCAAAGCGCATATGAGAAAAGTTTTGAAATGTTATTAAATACACCAAAATAATTTTTAAAAGTGGAAAAGCAAGTTTCTATATCAAATATGTCAAGTCTCCTAGAGTTAATTTATGAAAATGTGATTCCCATGAACACGCTGTTAATGTCTTAAAACTAGTGAGTTGATTCTATATGTCATAAAGAAAATAATTTTTAAAACAATATTAAAGAAAAACAATTCAAAAGAAGAGAAATAAGTGAGGGACAGTCATTTCAGATATTAAAACATATTATAAATTCTCAGTAATTTAAGAAGTGCCCTACTGAACATGAAATCACTAAATAGAAGAAAATAAAAAGCACAGAGATATATGTAAATACATTTGGAAATTCTGTGTACGATAAGGTAACATCTCAATTCAGTGGGGCAAAAAAAAAAAAATCCAAAACACAAAAAACAAAACAACAACAACAAAAAACAAACATCTAGATTTCCATTCAGATGCCTTCTCTCTCTTTTTATTGTGGGACTCCAACCACTGTTAGACTGTATTCAACAGAACTCTGATATTCTTGGCCCCCCCCCACTTTTTTTTCTCTCTACTTCAATTTGGATAATTTCAATTGATTTGTCATTACTTTCATGTACTTTTTCCTTGGGTGTTCACAGGACTTTGTTCAGTTTATTAAGAATATTCCTCATTCTGCCTTTTCCAGTTCCAGCTCTGGGTGATGAGGAACTTCTATCCAGGCTTCCGGCCATGAGGTCCAAGGGATGGACATGCAGATTTTGGACACAAGAAAACGGTCACAGCCTTGGTGCACTGCAAACAGGGCAGTGGCCTCGCCGAGGTGAATGGGCAGCCCCTAGAAATGACAGAGCTGCCAAGCTGCAAAACAAGCTACTAGAGATATCTTCTAGATCATCCCATTTCTATTTTCAGCTTTTGCTGAGATGACTCAGGGAACACATCCATTGAATTTCTAAGATGCTTTCTGATTTAACTGAGAGCATGTGAGTTATACCCTTAGTCTCTCTAAAAAACCTTTAACTGAATCTTTTGACCCTTTCCTCTTTCTAAGATAATAGCTTAAAGTTGTACAGCCACACTTCAGTTTTTTTCTAGAGTACATGTTCATAGCAGTGAATTTTTGCTTGATTTGCAGTCAGGATAGACTAAGAATTTCCCAAATCATCGATTTCTGGTTTCTTTTGGTTTAGTAATTCTTCTTCCAATTCATTTTTCCCCTTCATATTTTACTGTTAATATCAAAGAAGTAAGTCCACATCTTAACTTAACTTTGCTTGGAAGTTGCCTCAGCTACATGTCCAATTTCATTGTTTACAAGTTCTACTTTCCACTTAACTGTAGGACATAATTCTCCTAAGTTTTCTGTCACTATACAACAAGGATTTTCCTTTCCTATAATTTCCAATAATATGCTCCATTTTCTCCCAAATCAGCAGTGCCTTTAATATCTATATTTCTACCAACAGATGACTTAGGTATTCTCTGATATATGTTTTCTACACCAGGATCTTTTCTTCTTTCCAGATAGTGAGATTTTTCACACCCATATTTCTATTCATGGTCTTTTAAAAACTATCTAAGCCTTTTAGATCTTGTTCCTAAAAATTCTTCCAGCTTCTGCTCATTGTCCAATTCCAAAGCCACATTCACATTTGTAGGTATTTGTTATAGCAGTACTCTACTTCCAGGAATCAAAATATTTATGAGTTTTCTATTGCTGTAACAAAGTACCACAAATTTACTGGCTTGAAACAACACAAATTTATTGTCATATAGTTCTGTAGGTCAAACATACTAGATAGGTCCCTTCGGCCTAAAAACAAGGTGTCAGCAACACTGTATTCATTTCTGAACTGTGTAGGAGAGAATCTTTTCCCTTGCCTCTCCCATATTCTAGAGACCTGTTTCCACTATCTTCAAAGCCAACAGTGTTGCACATTTCTGCGTCTTCTTTCTGTAGTGACATCTCCCTTTAACTTTCTTCTGTTTATCCCTTCCATTTTTAAGAACTATTGTGATGATTTGGGGCATATCCTGTTAATGTAACATGACCTCCCCATCTCAAGTTACTTAATCACAACTGCAATTCCCTCTGCCATGTAAGGTAATATAGTCATGGATTCTGGGGGTTAGGACATAGACCTATTTAGGGAGCTATACTTTCCACCACATCTCCTTAAAGATACCTATCTATATATTCTCCACAATTGACACATCCTGTATTATCACTCTGTTAAAGTCTTGGTCATTTCTTCCCTGAAGTATTTCAATAGCCTCTTAAATAGCGTCTCTGCTACTGCTACCATGCTTGTACACCTAAACTGTATTCTCAACACATCAGCCCAAGTGGTATTTTTCCACTATCATCAATATTATACTATCTTGCTCAAAAAACTCCAATGTCTTTTTCCCTTACCTATGGTAAAATCCAATAACCTTAGAGTGGCTACAAACCTATGAAATTTGTCAACCTCCAATATCTTTCACAATTCACTTCAAATTATTCTTCTTAACCATGGGTTCTTCACTGTTTCTATGAATGGTAGCACTATAATCCTTTAAGGCCTTTGCCTTAAAATTCTATGCATCTGGAACAGTCTTTCCCTTTTTACTCTCATAGCTGAATACCTCACCTCCTTATTTTCTATAGGTCTTCTAAATATCACTTTATCAGTAATGACTTCCTTGACCCATTTGTTTACAATATTCCTCCTTACTCCCCTTTAATGTTTTATTATTCTCCATTGTTACTTCCCTTTACAAAAGATATCTTTGGTTTCCTTATATTTATATTCCATCTCTTCTCACTAACATATAGGCTTTGCGCATGGAAAGATTTTTTAGTATTTTGTTCACTGCTATATATAATGCCAACAACATTACCTGGCCTATAGTGAAAACTCAATAATATTTGAAAATCAGAGAAATGAATGAATCAATTTATGAATCACCCTATCTGAAATCTGGTCCTTTGCTACAGAACAAGCTCTCTTGTCTTATCACATCATTGTTTCGCTTTCGATGCAAGTGGCATCTTGGCCAGATCCTTTACATTTTGCCACTATGAGCCATCTTTCTGTTTAATCCATTCACATTAAAATTGTGTCATAGCCATATAGTTACAATTTAGAGTCTGTATAGTTAGATATACTCTGGTATAGCACACCCTTCTATATCCCTGAAAGATATGATTTTCTTCCAAAGTAAGTTTATTTTTATTGAGCAATTCTTTAAATGATCTATATATCAATCATCTGTCATCTTGAGAGAGAATATATATGTTCTTGGTTGACTTTTTAAAAAATTGACTAAAGTATGTGCAGTTCTTACATTACTCTCTAGTTTGCTTTTTGTATTTCTATCTGTATTTCTGTATTGCTCTAGTTTGTTCTCTAGGTGCTTTCAAGTTTAAAAGTATATAAGAGAAACAAAAGTAATTAAATTACTAGAGGATATATTTAGAACAAAAATCACAAAAACAATAATCAATGAGAAGATACATTGTGTACTAAAAATAAACCTATAGATTGATAATTGATAATGTTCACTATAATTTAGGCAAAGTAATGAAATTACAAAACGTTCTAGAGGAAGAAAAAGAAGAAAAAATATCTGGTAGGAAAAATAAATAAACATGAAAACAACATCAAGTGATTTTACAACTATTCTCTGTACTACTGAAAACCAGAAATCAGAAAATGTAAATAAATGTATTCCAACTTTGAGCATCATTTGTTTGTAACCCAAGACCTGATAAATCAAAGCTGTGTGAATGTTGTAGAATGAAACCTGTTCTAACCACTCAGAAAATATACTAACTTTGGCTCTTCTGTGATATGTTTCCAGATTTTTGGTCAGGAGGACATGGTGAGATCTCACTTCAATGCATCCTTGTGATCTAAACTAGTTCTTCTTAAAAATTAATGTGTATTTGAATCACTTGGAATACTTGTTAAAATGCAAATTATGATGCAGTAGACCTGATCTGGGACCTTAAGAATTTTCAATTCCTAATAATTTTCCATGTGATGACAATGCTATTATTTCTTTGTTGACCACTGAATAGCAAGTGTACAGAGCAATGATAGATAAATATATAAATAAATTTAAAAAAAAGTGCAAGACTCAAGATAAACAACTTTATTGCCTAGAAATGAATACAATTTTTGGCTGTAAGGAAAAAAAACTGGGCCTGTAGAGCTCGAGGTACTAATAAATATAGAAGCAGTATGGAACATAATACTCAGATTATCAGCCTGAAAGTGTTTCATGTGAGAGGAGAGCCTGGAACCAGTTCCAGAGTTTAAAACCAGCAGTTGATGTTCCTCTATTTGAAAAGCAGGTTGAAAAAAAAAAAAAAAGCGGCTCACGCAAGGCCTGATGCGATAGCTTTAGAGTAAGTTGCGAGCCTCTGTGTGGTAGAAGACAAGAAGCTTTGCAAGCAGAAGCCGATCCAGTTCTCCCACTGGGCCCATGGATGAATTTCCAACCCGAATATCACTGCAAAGCAGGAGCAACAGCTTGTGATTACAACACCTGGCTCAGGACCGGAGGCTTATGATCAGGCAGTGCCAACACAAAACTACAAAACTGTGAAAAAGACAGGGACAGATAGAGAAGAACAACAGCTAAAGTAATGAAACTTGATGAAAATCCCCCCTACTTACTCAAAAAGTGCCTGCAAAACAAAGTTGCCAACATACAAAAGAAATCTGATATCTAATGGTAACAAAGATAAACTTTGCCACAAAAGAATATGATTTTATTCCAAATTAATTTTTTAAATATTTATATTGAAACTATTTAAGCACTCAACATAGAAAG
Organism: Eumetopias jubatus; assembly: GCF_037043125.1. NCBI lineage: Eukaryota > Metazoa > Chordata > Mammalia > Carnivora > Otariidae > Eumetopias > Eumetopias jubatus. Next base: position 36,926,841 of record NW_028274807.1, read on the forward strand.
GATAGCCATCTGCATACTAATCACTAGATTATTATAATCAACCATTATTTATATTTTGTCATTCTTTTGTGTTTATGTACGTTTATATGCATATATATGCATATATGTTTACATGCATATATAAAACATACACCTATATACTTGCACAGACCTGTATGTATTTGTGTGTGTGTTGTAAGACCAAGAAATTTCTCCTACATAAATACTTTCATAAAACCTAAGTACTTAACATCCCAACCATATTCAAACTCTCAAAATTGTTCTCAAGTTGTGTTATATATCTTTTTTGTGTTAAATCAAAAATCCAATCAAGCTTCTTATGTTGCTTTAGATACTCATCTTTTTAATCTAGAAACATGACAACCTCCCCACCTTCTAAGATAACACTAACTTTTTGATGAAACCAGACATACTTTATTGTACAACTTTCCATCTTCTGATTTGCTATAGATTGACATTTATGTCTAAAGACTTAATTAAATTTAGATACTTTTTTCAAGATTATTAAGTGATGCTATGTATTTTACTATTAAATCACATCATAAGACATGTAGGTATAGTTTATTCATGATTATTGATGCTAAGTTTGTTCTTGTATGCAATTTACTACTCATCTATTAGGTGATAAGGTGACATTATTGGAATATCCTGTTTGCTACCATATTGTATCTAATTTTTTAACACTCATTAGTGTTCCTTATCAGTATATATACCTATTGAATATTATAAAGAAATTATCTGTTAATTTTATCTCCCCCTCTACATTTATTATTTAGGATTCTTCTATAATATAGAGCTTTTCTTCATCTACTGGAATGACAAAAATTTCTTATAAAACAAATGAGTATACGCTTCTCGTTTTTCCTGTAACAACTACCTTCATTTTCTTTTTTAATGGAAAGCGATGCATTGCCTTCACTTCTTGTCAAATAACTGTAAATTTACTTTTTTTGAAAACATTAACTGTTTCCCAGTACAAAAAAAAAAAACCTAAAAATTGTTCCTGTAATGTAAAGAAACATGCAACTTTAATAGTGAAAGAAGTGCACCATAGTTACTATAGTCATTTCTACGGTTGCCATGTTTCTTAAGTAACTATCTTGTCTGATAACACACAATGTAAAGAGCAAGTTTGAAAGAGATATATTTACGTATAGTTTTAAAGACATTGAGGATTTTCTGTTGGCATTGAATGGCAAATTATAGGCACAGCTGCAGTAGCAGAATATGCATATGCCTGTTGTTTCATAACACTGTGCATATTTGGAATGTTACTTCTATATCATTGAGTGCTATCATAACCATTCCGGGAAGTCCCCAGTGGATCAGAGAATTGGACCAATCTTCAGATGACAGAGATGGTATATAGTCATTTAAAGTAGAAATATTAAATTTTAAACTTTTACTTGAGTAGCACAGTGAACTCGGATTTTTATTTAGTCAGTCTTTGAAAGCAATTAAAATAAATGTTTTTTTTTTAAAAAAACATCCAAAATTTATTCTTCAACAAGACAGACAGCACCAGCAGGTAAAACTACAGGGGTGTCTCATAGATCATATGTTCACAAGGGCATTCATTATTTGCTTGACAGCGAGAAAGACTCGTGTGTTCTCTGTAACATTATCCACTTCACAGTATAAACAGGTTCTAGCATTGTGTTCGACTTACAATTCCAGGAGGAAAGGCACAATGTGGCAAAAAAAAAACTTTTTTGGATCATAAATCATTGCTTTTGATGTTCAAATTGTTTTGAATTTGGTGATTGGCAACCTGTGTCCATTCGTTTCACCTCCATTAATCTGTGAGCATTTCTTCTCTTTTTGGCACAAGGTGCTCCAAACTTAGCCTACACTTTCACAGCTCCAGACCTAGAATCAGACAATTTTCTGAGGAGTCTTGGATTTTTTTATTGGCATATGATATTTTATAAAAATCAAGATGTGGACATTAGGAGTGCTCATTTCACCTAAAGTGTCATTGCTTCTAGTCTCCTATTACTGAACAGAGTTAGGTGATATTTTTTTTAAATTTTATTATGTTATGTGACTAACATAATAGTCACCATACATCACATCATTAGTTTTTGATGTAGTGTTCCATGATTCATTGTTTGCATATAACACCCAGTGCTCCATTCAATACATGCCCTCCTTTACACCTAAGGTGATATTTTTTTTAAAAGAAGATACTAACCTTTGTGTTTACAGTTAAGAGTAAAGAATTGTTTTCTGAAGTTATATGACTTTATATGTGCCTCTCTTCTCTTAGATAGAAGCGATTTATTTTCTAGCATTAATACATTACTCTATTAATGCTACTATAAATTAATAAAATTAAAAAGGAACAGAACAAAAGAATAATCAAACCATGATTATAGATAGGAATTTCCCCATATTAATCTATATAAATAACTATTTCTCTCTAGGGGCGCCTGGGTGGCTCAGTTGGTTAAGCGACTGCCTTCGGCTCAGGTCATGATCCTGGAGTCCCGGGATCGAGTCCCACATCGGGCTCCCTGCTCAGCAGGAAGTCTGCTTCTCCCTCTGACCCTCTTCCTTCTCGTGCTCTCTATCTCTCATTCTCTCTCTCTCAAATAAATAAATAAAATCTTTAAAAAAAAAACTATTTCTCTCTATTTATGGGAATAGAAATGCATATATATGTATATATAATGTTTGTCTCTCCATCATACACAATATCAAAAAACCAATAACTCAAATGTCTCAAATAGGAAAAGTGATACATCATTTGTGTTATACTCATACAATGTGATATGGTACAGTAGTCACAATAATGAAGTAGAATCACATTTTCTTTATGAATAACTGCTCAAAAATAATGTTGAGTAAAAAAAAAGCAAGTGGCAGAATAAGAGGATGTAATTACATTTGAATAAAAGAGAAAATAACAATGCCATATACAGTCTGTAAATTTAATATTTATATCTCTAGTAAGAGTATCAAATATGCTAGTGACAGTGATTACTTTCAGGTAAGAAGGGGGAAGAATATATTCATCATTGGATAAGAATGCATATTTTATTTATTTATTTTTAAAAGATTTTATTTATTTATTTGAGAGAGAGAGCACAAGCAGGCAGAGCAACAGGCAGAGGAAGAGGGAGAAGCAGGCTCTCGGCTGATCTGGGAGCCCTATGTGGGGCTCGATCCCAGGACCCTGGGATCACAACCTTGGCTGAAGGTAGCTGCTCAACTGACTGAGCCACCCAGGTGCCCCAGAATGCATATTTTAGATGCAATTCATACATTTATTAATACATTCATCCAATAATATTTATTGGGACCTATAAATGTTAGTGTTGGAAATACAGTGGCTATCAAAGCACAGTTTCTAATTTAGAATCTTGTAGGGAAAATATAGAAATAAATAATAATGATGATACAATTGATAAATGCTTCAGTAGTGATTAACAAAAGATCATTAAAGAGAAGACTACACATCTTGAATGGTCAACAAGGACTTTGGAGAATAAGGAGTATCTAATGATAAAACCCAAAATTAATAAAGCAATAAAGAAAAAAATTAAAAATATCATTAAGGAAGCAGCACACACAAAGACAGCATCAACATATGTAAGCAAGCATTACTGGAAGAAACCAAGTAGCAGCAGAACACTTGAATGTACCACTTTAGAAAAAAGAACAATTTACAGATAATCCAAGATTATTAGGAAGGAAAGTTGAAGGAAGTGTGTGTGTATATATATGTACATATATATGAAATCATTGATTCATTAATTAGTTCTTCAGAAAAATTACAGTAGTATAGCCTCTACTCATATAAAGAAGAATAAATGAATGGTTACTAAAAATACAAGATTCAAATTGAGAAAAATAATTTCTTAAAAGTGTTTTTCTAGTTTCATAGCATTGTGGTCAGAAAAGATGCATAGTATGATTTTAATCTTTAAATTTGCTGAGACTTGTCTTGTGGCCCAACATGTGATCTATTCTGAAGAGTGTTCCATGCGCACTTGAAAATAATGTGTATTCTGTTGGTTTTGGCAGGAATGTTCTATATATATCTGTTACATCCATCTGCTCTAATGTGTCATTGAAAGACACTCATCTCCTTGTTGATTTTCTGCCTGGATAATATATCCATTAATGTAAATGGGTTTTAAAGCCCCCTACTATTATTGTATACCATCAATCTCTCTGTCTGTTAATATTTGCTTTATGTGTGGAGGTTGTCCAGGGTTGAGTGCATAGATATTTACAATTGTTATATCCTCTTGGATTCATCCTTTTCCTTCTTTGTCTCTTGTTAGTCTTTGTTTTAAAGTGTATTTTGTATGATATAAGTATTGCTACCCAGGCTTTTTGTCTTTTTTTCACTTCCATTTGCATGGTAAATGCTTTTTCATCCCTTCACTTTCAGTCTGTTGGTCTCTTTAGGCCTGCGTTGAGTCTCTTGTAGGCAGCATATAGATAGATGGGTCTTATTTTTATCCATTCGGCCATCCTATGTCTTTTGATTGGAACACTTAGGCAGTTTATATTTAAAGTAATTATTGATAGGTATAGATTTATTGCCATTTTGTTAATTGTTTTTGTAGTTCTTCTCTGTTCCTTTTTTCTTTTTTTTGCTCTCGTTCTTTGTGATTGATGAGTTTCTGTAGTGTTATGGTTGGCTTTCTTTCGGTTTAATTTTTGTGTGTCTATTATAGGTTTTAGGTTTGTAGTTACCATAGTGCCCATATGTAATATCCTAAGTATATAGCAATTTAATGCAATTCTGGCCTCCTGGATAAAAGTTATATGTTCAAATATATTTGCACATTCTGAATAAATCTAATACTTCTTGAAGATTCACAATGTGCACTGTCATATTAAAAGCTATGAAAATGATTGGTAATGAAGTAAATGATTGTATAAGTTAATATTTATAAATTCAGTTGTTAAAGAATAAAAATTGTCTTTCTGTAGGAGCTCAACTGTACTACTTCAGCTCACCAGCCAACTAACATAGCAAATACAGATCCTAAAGTGTTGCCTCTAGGAAAAGGACATGTAAAAAGAATGTTATTGTGGACATTGCTGCTATAAACTTTGGGGTGCATGTACCCCTTCGGATCCCTACATTTGTATCTTTGTGGTAAATATCCAGTAGTGCAATTGCTAGATCGTATGGTAGCTCTATTTTCAACTGTTTGAGGAACCTCCATACTGTTTTCCAGAGTGGCTGCAGAGTGGTGGAGGGCTGGGAAGGATGGGTGGCTGGGTGATAGATATTGGGAAGGGTATGTGCTATGGCGAGTGCTGTGAATTGTGCAAGACTGTTGAATCACAGATCTGTACACCTGAAACAAATAATGCAATATATATTAAGAAAAAAAAGAAGAAGAAGATAGCAGGAGGGGAAGAATGAAGGGGAGTAAGTCGGAGGGGGAGACGAACCATGAGAGACAATGGACTCTGAAAAACAAACTGAGGGTTCTAGAGGGGAGGGGAGTGGGGGGATAGGTTAGCCTGGTGATGGGTATTAAAGAAGGCACGTATTGGATGGAGTGCTGGGTGTTATGCACAAACAATGAATCATGGAACACTACATCCAAAACTAATGATGTAATGTATGGTGATAAACATAACAATAAAAATTAAAAAAAAAGAATGTTATCTCAGCATCGGGTGTGGTTGAAGAAATCTAGGTTTCAGTGCCAAAGAGTGGAGAGAGTTGGACTAGAACTACATTTTGGCACAGATACATATGAATTTAAGAATATTCATCAAAAATATAATTTTTTAAGATTTTACTTATTTATTTGACACAGAGAGAGAGACAGCGAGAGAGGAAACACAAGCAGGGGGAGTGGGAGAGGGAGAAGCAGGCCTCCCGCAGAGCAGGGAGCCCGATGTGGGGCTCGATCCCAGGACCCGGGGATCACAACCCGAGCGGAAGGCAAACGCCCAACAACTGAGCCACCCAGGCGCCCCATTCATCAAAAATATTAACAGAGGTTGCCTACAGCAAGAAAGAAAAAGGAAATAGAGAAAAAAACAGGAATAAAGGAATGAATAGGTAAATGCATCACAAAAAAACAAAACAGGAGAAATTGAAGAGACTGATAATAGTAATCTATGTGAACTGAGGTGGAATTAACTCACCTCTCTAAATCTTAAAGTCAAGAGAAAGAAGAAGCAGAAGGAGACAGGCAAGAGGAGAAGGAGGAGGAAAAAGGAGGAGAAGAAGAGAGGAAGAAAGAGGAGAAAGTAATATTAGCAGTAGGGGAAAATAATAACAATGAAAATATCGCATGTGCCTCCTATACATTATGTTTGCATGGGTAATGGGAGAAAAATTCTTAGAACAAATGTAAATTTAAAAAATAAAGATAAAATTGATTATTTAAACAGTGAAGTAGTCTGAAGAAATAAGACAGCAAAACAATTGAGAAATTATAATTATATACAAAGAAATGGTTTGTGAAATAAGAGAATTAATAATAGTTCTAAAAGTTAGCTCCTTAAAAACAAATATTAAATATATATGCTAAGACCCAATTGAATTATAAAAAGGGGGTATAAGTTATAATACATAAGCTTGTAAGTAGAAAAGTAAAAGAAGCACAAATAGTAAGTTTGTAAATTTGGACAATTTAATGAAATGCATACTTTTTATGAAAGTATAACATAAAATGGTGATCCCAAGGAAGCTAGGAAATTCATACTATTCAATTACTACGACAGTAAAAAGAAAAACTATCAAAATGTCACCTGTTCCAGAAAATCAGCAGGCCAGAAAATTTCATATATGCTTCCTACCAAACATACAGAGCTGTTTAAATTTATGCAGACCACACAGACCTTTATATAAACTCAGAATAACATAGATACCTGCATCTGATAAACTACACAAAGGCAAACGACATAAAAATCTCATTTTGAATATTAAAAAAAAGATTTAATAAATTCTAACAAAATGTAGCAGGATATTCAAGAGTAATACATTTTGACTAATTACATTTTATTGCAGGAATTAAATAATATTTTAATATTAGAAATTCTATTCATATAATGCATTATGTTAATAACCTGAAAGATTAAAACTGGTGTTTTTAAGGTTGAAAAGGTTTTCAATAAAATCCAATATCTTCTTTTCATAAGAAAAAAATTATTAGGAAATATTGAAAAACTTCCCTCAAAAAAAGTTAGAATTCAATTTATACATAAATATATACACTTATAAGCAGAAATGTCACTGTAAAAATGTGGTATAATATTTTCTGCAACGTGGGTAAAAATTCTTAAATGAAAGAGAACTTTCAAAATAGTGAAAGTATATACAGAAATATATATGTATAAGGTGTCTAGAAGGATACATGTGAACTGAACAATGACTACCTCTAGGGAGACGATGGGAGACAGACCACGAGGCACTGTATTAGGTTTTTTCTTCAGATGGGTTTAAATACTGCTTGTTTGTCTTGTTTGCTGTTTTTGTCTTTACACATAAATCACTTTTATATTTAAAAAGTATAAAATAATAGAAATTACATGACTTACTTCAAAGTAATTAAAAAAGAAATATGGCTACCCTTTCTCTGCATCCTCACCAACATCTGTCGTTTCCTGACTTGTTAATTTTAGCCATTCTGACTGGTGTGAGGTGGTATCTCATTGAGGGTTTGATTTGGATTTCCCTCTTACACTGTTGGTGGGAATGCAAGCTGGTGCAGCCACTCTGGAAAATAGTATGGAGGTTCCTCAAAAAGTTGAAAATAGAGCTATCATATGACCCAGCAATTGCACTACTGGGTATTTACCCCAAAGATACAAATGTAGTGATGTGAAACAGTACATGCACCCCAATGTTTATAGCAGCACTGTCCACAATAGCCAAACTATGGAAAGAGCCAAGATGTCCATCAACAGATGAATGGATAAAGAAGATGTGGTAGATATATGCAATGGAATATTATGCAGCCATCAAAAAATGAAATCTTGCCATTTGCAAAGACATGGACGGAACTAGAGGGTATTATGCTAAGCGAAATAAGTCCATCAGAGAAAGATGTATCATATGATCTCACTGATATGGGGAATTCTTAATCTCAGGAAATAAACTGAGGATTGCTGGAGTGGTGGGGGGTGGGAGGGATGGGGTGGCTGGGTGATAGACATTGGGGAGGGTATGTGCTATGGTGAGCGCTGTGAATTGTGCAAGACTGTTGAATCACAGATCTGTACCTCTGAAACAAATAATATATTATATGTTAAAAAAAGAAGAAGAAAGAAGAAGAAGAAGAAGAAGAAGAAGAAGAAGAAGAAGAAGGAGAAGGAGAAGGAGAAGAAGAAGGAGAAGGAGAAGGAGAAGAAGATAGTAGGAAGGGAAAAATGAAGGGGGGGTTCGGAGGGGGAGACAAACCATGAGAGACTATGGACTCTGAGAAACAAACTGAGGGTTCTAGAGGGGAGGGGTTTGGGGCGATGGGTTAGCCTGGTGATGGGTATTAAAGAAGGCACGTATTGAATGGAGCACTGGGTGCTATGCACAAACAATGAATCATGGAACACTACATCAAAAATTAATGGTGTAATGTATGGTGATTAACAAAACATAAAATAAAATTCAAAAAAAAAAATATGGCCATGGATGAATCTGGAGGACATGATACTAAATGAAATAAGCCAGTCGCAGAAGGACAATACTGCATGATTCCACTTATATGAGCTATCTAAAGTTGTCAAACTCATAGAAGGAGAGAATAGAATGGTAACCAGGGCCTGAAGGAAGGGGGAAGTGGGGAGTTCAATGGATACAGTTTCAGTTATGCAAGAAGAAGTTCTAGAGATCAGCTATACAACATAGTGTCGATAGTTAACAATAATGAATAGCCCACTTAAAAATTTAAGAGGGAAGATCTCATGTTAAGTGTTCTTAACACAATAAAAAATATGGTCATATAGATATGTCCTTATATATACAATAAAAATTTTTACCCAATCTCTGGTATCTCCCATAGTCCTCCAAGCATTTTTGCCACTTTACCTAAATCTTTTAAATGAGGTTATTTTAAGAGACATATTAATAAGGAGATTGTCATTGGATATCAATGTATTTGATATAATTTATCATATATATGATTAGTATATTCTGATATTATTGATCTCACTTATTATAATGGCTTATTCACATTGATTTAAATCAAATGATGAATGATTTGGATATATTTATTAAAAACTTCTTCATTATTAGAAACAACTGGCATTTTTGTCTCCTAAGTTTAAGACAAAGCCCTGTGTACAATTTCAATACTAATAGTTAAAAAGTCGGTATTAGGTTTTACTTTATTTGGAAGATTATAAAGAGAGTTTTTAAGGTCAATAGAAATGCTTAAAGGAAACTAATTGTATTTCTGACTTCAAAATTACACTACAGAGAATTTTTGATTTTTACTGGAACATTGACACCTAATATGATGCCCACCAGCATGGTGGTATTGTACTGTCAGTGAGTCTTCAGTGTAAACTGTCAAAAGATTAGAGGCTTGTTGCACATTCCAGCCAGTGACCCTTCAGTTGCAGGGGAAAGATTGACACAAAACAGTTTTTCTATAACATCCTACAATAGATTCTTTTTATTGTTGTACATTTATCAAAACTATACAGTAGCCCTCTCAGGGTCAAATCTTCAGTTGTAGGCTGTTTGAAATGTAATCTTTACAGCTAGAAAAATAAGCAGGAAATTAATAAGGATTCTCTCTTTTATACTTAGTTGATAAAGTATATAAGAGAAATTATTAAAGGAAACGAGGCACACAAAAATAAATATCAAACAGGGCATTTTTAGAGTTTAAGATTCATAGCAATATTAAGCAGAAGGTTCAGAGAATGCTCACATACCCCTGCCCACACTTGCATAGCCTCCCCCACTATCAACATCAACATGTACATTTGTTACAATTGATGAATCTACATTAGTACATCATCATCATCCACAGTCCATAGTTTACAATAGGGTCCACTCTTGCTGCTGTACATTCTGTGGGGTTTGGATAAATGTATAATGACATGTATCTATCATTATGGTATCACACAGATTTTTTTCCATACAGATTGTTTTTTTTTTTTAAGATTTTATTTATTTATTTGACAGAGAGAGACACAGCGAGAGAGGGAACACAAGCAGGGGGAGTGGGAGAGGGAGAAGCAGACTTCCCGCAGAGCAGGGAGCCCAATGCAGGGCTTGATCCCAGGACCCTGGGATCATGACCTGAGCCAAAGGCAGATGCTTAACGACTGAGCCACCCAGGCGCCTCCCATACAGATTGTTTTTACTGCCTTAAAAATCCTCTGTGTTCCATGTATTCATCTCTCCCTCTCCTGGGACCACTGATAATTTTACTTGACAAACACTTTTTACTGTCTCCACAATTTTGCCTTTTCCAGAATCCATAGATTTGGAATTATACAGTATGTAGCCTTTTCAGATTGGCTTCTTTGACTTAGTAATATGCATTTCAGGTTCTTCCATAGCTTTCCATGGCTTGATAGCTCATTTCTTTTTAGTGCTGAATAATATTTCATTGTTTGTATGTACTACAGTTTATTTATTTACTTAATCACTGTAGGACATATCGGTTGCTTTATTTTATTTTTTTAAAGATTTTATTTATTTGACAGAGAGGCACAGCGAGAGAGGGAACACAAGCAGGGGGAGTGGGAGAGGGAGAAACAGGCTTCTCGCCAAACAGGGAGCCAGATGCGGGGCTCGATCCAAGGATCCTAGGATCATGACCTGAGCCGAAGGCAGACACTTAACGACTGAAACACCCAGCCGTCCCCATATTGGTTGCTTTAAACAGGTCTTTTTTTTTTTTTAAAGATTTTATTTATTTATTCAGAAGAGACAGAGAGAGAGAGGCAGAGGGAGAAGCAGGCTCCTTGCTGAGCAGGGAGCCCGATGCGGGATTCGATCCCAGGAAGCTGGGATCATGACCTGAGGTAAAGGCAGACGCTTAACCATCTGAGCCACCCAGGCGCCCTAAACAGGCCTTTTAAACAGAGGTTCTTACATGGGTTTCAGGTAAGTCCTGAATCCTCAAATTTTGCATGCATCATTTGGAGCATATATTTATTTTTATTTTTTTAAAGATTTTATTTTTACTTATTTGCCAGAGAGAGAGCACACAAGCAGGGGGAGTGGCAGGCAGAGGGAGAAGAAGCCTCCCTGCTAAGCAAGGAGTCTGATGTGGGGCTCGATCCCAGGACCCTGGAATCATGACCTGAGATGAAGACAGATGCTTAACTGGCTGAGCCACCCAGGCTTCCCTTTCATATATTTATTTTTCTAAGGAGTAATTTTATTAACATTTATCAGATTCTAAACGGTGCCCAAGACCCAAAAGAGTTTAGGGATATATGTAATTAAATAAATGATTTTAATGTAGGATCTGCACTGTATAATTTGAGATATTTATAATTAGATAGACAATGCCATTGTCAACTTAAAAGTTTTAACTACAGAGTGCCTGGGTGGCTCAGTTGGTTAAGCATTTGCCTTCAGCTCAATCATGATCCCAGGGTACTGGGATTGAGTCCCACATTGGGCTCCCTGCTCCGCAGGGAGCCTGCTTCTCCCTCTGCCTCTGCCTCTCTCTCTTTCTCTCTGTCTCTCATGAATAAATAAAATATTAAAAAAATAAAATTTTAACTACAAAATATGTGTAATGCATATATGAGTATCTCAAATCCCTTTGTGTGCGATGGGGGAGGTAGGGGAGACTATGAGTGCAATTTATTAAACTGAAAATATATATGAAGATATGATAGACCAAGAACAAAGACACAACTGAAGAAGAACGCAGGGGGAGTATTTGCCATACTGTATAGCAAGACCTCCTATAAAACTAGAGAAATTAGAACACTGTGGTCCTGAGGCAAGAACGGAAAAAATACATCCCCTGAAAAAATACAAAAACAATGGTCATTTATAGAACAACACATAAATGGACACTTGATTGAGGGCAAAGTTAAAGATCACTGGAGAAAGGGGAGTCTTTTCAATAAAGAATGCTGGGTCATTGTTATATATGTATAAGATTATACATATGTATATTATACATATGGGTGTATAAAATATACAAAATATTGCATGTATATGCATATGTACATAGACAATTGTGTATATACATATGGATAAAGAAAATGATCTCTAAAGACCAAGTTGCCTCCTATACCCAAAGTTTAATTCCAGATGTACACATTGTACATCTGAATGTCAAAGGAAAAACAATTAATCTTCTGCAGGAATCATAAGAATACCTTTTGGTCCTTTGAATAAGATTTCTTTTTTTTTTAAAGATTTATTTATTTATTTATTTATTTATTTATTTAAGGTGGGGGGTAGAGAGTGCACAGTGGGGAAGAGGGAGAGAGAGAATCTTAAGCAGACTCCATCCAGAGCACAAAGCCCAAGCTGGGACTCAATCCCATGATCCTGAGACCATGACCCAAAACCAAGAGTTGGATGCTTAACTGACTGAACCACCAGTGCCCCTTAGGTAAGTTTTCTTAAACAGAACACAGGAAGTACTAACCATCAAAGAAAGATTAAAAAAAGAACAGAACACCTCATTGGCCACATGATCATTTTGCTGCCCAGCAGAAAACGTTCACAGTCCTGTTTATATTTGCTATTTTACCTTCTCACTTCTCATTCTCTGTCTAGCCTATTCCATTTAGTTGTTGGTCCACACAAGTCCTCTGAAATTATTTTAATCAAAGTCCTTATTGACCTTTGTCTTGACAAACCAGACAGGATTCCCTGACCTCACCTTACATTAAGCAATGTTTGATATATTTTGTCAGCCCCAAGATGAAACACGTTATTCTCTGGAATTCCAAGACTCTATGTTCTTTTGATATTCTTATTACCTCACTGTCAGCTTCTCCTCAGTGGTTTTTGTTGGCTCATCCCACTACTCCATCTATTACATTAGCATTTATCATGACTATAACCTGGCCTCCTTCTCTAAATACTTTCTCTAAATGGCCTCATCAAGTCTTATGATTTTAGGAAACATCTATACGCTAATTATCCCCAAACATGTATCTCTAGTCTTGGACTACTCCCTGATTTTCAGACTCTTATATCTAATTGCCTAAACTTCTCAGTTTGTATACCCAATAAGCATTGCAAATTTAATGTGCTTGGGACAGAACTATTCATTTCCTTTATGTATCCCCGCATAAAATCTCCCTCCCCAATTATCCCACTTAGAGTAAATGAATTTTTTTTTTTTCTAGAAAACTGGGAGTATTTCTTGATGCTAGCTTTTCCTTTAACTCTCATATCTAATCCATCCTCAAGTCCTGTCAATATTGCTTCCTAAATTTAATCCCATTTTAATCTTTTCTCATTCTCCACTGATATATTTTTACCCTGATCCACAAATATCTCTACCTGAATTACTGAACAGCTTCCCCAAGGATGTCGCTATTTAAGCACCTGACCCATTCAATTCATTTTCTAGGTAATAGAGAAAGTTATTTTTTTCAAGGCTTACAGTATATCATATCAACTCCTCCTTGTAAGATTTCCACTTTGTGCCAGAATAATAAGCAAACCCTATATTATGCCCTCCAAGTAGAAATTGTATTTTTTTTTTCAGTATTTTGGATTTTGGTCACCCACCCACCTCCCTTTCTGCAAACCTCAGTTTGTTTTCCAGAGTCAAGAGTCTCATATGGTTTGTCTCCCTCTCTGATTTCTTCCCCTTCAGTTTTCCCTCCATTCCCCTATGATCCTCTGAGCTATTCCTTATATTCTACATATGAGTGAAACCATATGATAATTGTGTTTCTCTGACTGACTTATTTCAGTCAGCTTAATCCCCTCCAATTCCATTTACATAGACTTGGGTGGAACTGGAGGGTATTATGCCAAGTAGAAATTGTATTTTTATTTGTCAGTTCTCCATCTCACAGTTTTTCTCTCTTTAAGGTTGGCAAGAGAAGAATGCTATTTACGGATACATATCTTAGCATTTGGTGAGTAGGCTTGCCAGTGTGACAAACAGGAGTGGAGTATAATAACCGAAATGACTGAGGTTTTGGTACGTCTAGACTGTACGGTTTTGAGCTCAGGCCTTGGTGAGCACTGAATAGGGAGACCCAACTGAAGCCAGCCATGGGGGATTTAGAGTGCACGTGGTAGACACAGCTGGGCATTATTACATTTCGGGTTAGAGTGAAGAAGCAGTTAAGCCTGGGAAGAGGGCTTCTCAGTGAAGCCTCATCTGGAAATTATAACAGTGCTTTGTGCTTTTACTATGTCTCAATCAAGTCTGCAAGCTAAGGTTTTAAACCCCTAAGTCTGTAGGTTCTACATGGATCATAGGGCTTATTGTTTTTATTATTTGGGGCTTCAATCAGGGCCAAGAGAAAGAATTCTCTTAGAGGCTTTATCTTGGATTCATGTGGCTCCTCTAGTCTCAGATAAAAGTCACCACCAAACAGTCACACCTTGTCTCTGAATTTGATTACAGAAGCAGTAATCAATGCTTCCCACCCAGTAAGCAACAACTGAGAATTCACTTACAGATGGGCGTATATTTTATTAGTAAACATACAAAAAGTAATGTGAATCTCTTATTATAATGGCATTTTCTTGAGTTAACAGAGTAAAGTGATTCAGTTCAACTATGGCAAGTCCAAAGACTAAGAAAACAAGTTTATTTATTTTTTTTAAAGTTTTTATTTATTTATTTGAGAGAGAGAGAATGAGAGATAGAGAGCACGAGAGGGAAGATGGCCAGAGGGAGAAGCAGACTCCCCACCAAGCAGGGAGCCCGATGTGGGACTCGATCCTGGGACTCCAGGATCATGACCTGAGCCAAAGGCAGTCGCTTAACCAACTGAGCCACCCAGGCGCCCTAGAAAACAAGTTTAAATGTCTGTATCTGGAATACTCTGATTGTAGGAATTAGCCTACAATATGAAATGGAGACACTTTTCAAATGGATTGTTATATCATTTTCATATAACTCAGTTATTTGTGTCTTTTAAAGTGGCTAGACTATCCTAACCAGTAAGGAAATTAGTACATTGTAGTAGAATTCTTCCAAAACAAATAACTAAATGTGTATGTAGAACTGGCTTAAAAACCAGGTAATGAACACTACAAGGTGGACACTGCAGATAAATCAGGAGGAAAAGCTGGAGACCCTTGCTATACTATGCCAAATTTATTGGCTGTTTTAATTTGGAAGGCAGATTGCATGCTTACCAATTCTATAGATTAGCCAAAACTATTGAAAAGAACAAAAATATTAGCAAGTGTTGATCATTCCTTGTCACTTATAGCAAAGTATTATAATAATAAAAGTATTGTAAGTATTATAACAACATGGATAACAGTCGATTGGTTATCAAGTATACATTGGGAGAAATACAGAAAATCCAAAGATTAAGGGCCTCACAGGTAAGGCTTGCTACATAAAGTATACAACTCTCAGTTAAATTTGCATTTCAGATAAAAAACAAATGGTTTTAGTATGAGAATGTCCCAATTATTGCATAAGATATAATAAAAATATTCATTGTTTGTCTAGAATTCAAATTTAACTGGGCATCTTGAATTTTTTTGCTAAATCTTGCATCTCTATTTGACACATAAAGAAGTCACACTGCTTCTAAACCGTGAACAGATGAGATAAAGCAGAAAATCACTTTAAGCAATGAGACCCATTAAGAATTTTCACACAAAAATAGCCCTTTAGCAAATTTAAGAACATAGCCTGTATTTGCTATGGTGACATAGCCTTTTAGCAAAGATAGAACATGAGTGTTGTCATCCTACTGAAACCTATTGTTTCAAGTGGTCTCAAGATAATGACATAAATAAAAAGACAGGCATGAAGGCTAGGAAGAAAAGAAATAAATCCAGTGTAATAAACATGGCCAGAAAAAGAATTTGATCACGGTGTGGCTACTGACACATGGGAACGACTGGAAGAAAATGATCAGAAGCCTTCTAAAGTTTTCGAGGTAATTGTACTGCAAACTTACCACACTGTACTGGAAGAATCTGGGACTGGCTGAGCAATCCAAAAAACAAATGCTACTCTGGCGAACTTGCAGCAGGAAGAAGCAGGCTTTTAAAGCTGCAATCCCTTATTTAAACCATCAACTGAGTTGCCCACTTCTTTTTTTTTTAATATTTTCTTTCTTTCTTTGACAGAGAGAGACACAGCGAGAGAGGGAACACAAGCAGGGGGAGTGGGAGAGGGAGAAGCAGGCTTCCCGCAGAGCAGGGAGCCAGATGCGGGGCTCGATCACAGGACGCTGGGACCATGACCTGAGCTGAAGGCAGATGCTTAACGACTGAGCCACCCAGGCGCCCCTTCTGATGTGGTCATTGGACTATTTTGGACAGAAAAGAACTTTACCGATGGCATATCTGGAGCCATAGGAAATAATTATCAAGAAAGTTCCTCCCAGGGACACCTGGGTGGCTCAGTTGGTTGGGCGACTGCCTTCAGCTCAGGTCATGATCCCGGAGTCCTGGGATCTGAGTCCCACATTGGGCTCCCTGCTCAGTGCAGAGTCTGCTTTTCCCTCTGACCCTCCCCCTCTCACATGCTCTCTCTTTCTCTCTCTTTCATTCTCTCTCTCTCAAATAAATCAAATCTAAAAAAAAAAAAAGAAAAAAAAAAGAAAGAAAGAAAGTTCCTCCCAGAGAGCAGGACGTTGGTCTCTTGGAGGAACTTTCTTAACTATCAGGTACTCTACCCACCTACCAGGGTTCCATCAATAACTGCTAAGGAAGACTAGCCACTGTGATTTTCTACTCTTCCCTTTTTGATGGCAATTGTTACTGTGTTTCATTTCTCCTTGCTGGAGCATAATAATTTATTAATTTATATATTATGTATTTGGCATAAGGAAGCAACATTATAACTTGCCTTTTATTTCATAAGCTGCCTGGGCCACAAGAAGCTCACCGGACTGAGTGGCCAGAACTTCACTTCGTTCAGAGGTCCTGGACTTTGAGCTGAATGAAGCAACCGAGTAGATTTGGGGTTTTTAACATGAAGGGGAAATAGGATGTGTTGTTTATGTGACAAAGGCTGCCCTCATATATTTGGTGATCAAAGGAAAACACAATGAGGCTGCCATCTACTGAAATCTGGTCTCCTCTTTTTCCCAGACTCTTGACTGTACTACATTTGCTAGTCTCTGCCTAATACGAGGCAGAGCCATACGTTCTCTGTAGTAGCTATTTCTGATTCTCATTCACTTGTGAATGTGAAAAGGTATTTGATGACATGATTCTATTTAACATTGTAATAGTGTGGATAGTTGTTTATGACATAAGCATCATTAAGGAAATACTGCAAATATAGTGGAATTTCTGGCTGGTTTAGAGAGCAAGCAAAAATTATTTTTTAAAGTGATGTAGAATTTCCATGGTTCTTCATACAATGTAAGCATCCCTACACTCCCCAAATAAAATGCCAGAGATGTACTAAGTTATATTCTTGGGGCTATATCTAATAATATATATTCTTTCACATACCTCAAATATAAGATTAGTGCACCCTCCTTGATCCTATTAGCCCTATTTTAATTGGATGTTAAAAATGGTGTGGGTTTATGAACCCGGTGAATTTTACCTAAATAGATTAAGTACAGCAAGCAAAAAGTCAAGGAAAATCAATAAAAAGTTTTGCATAAACTAATGACTGTCCAAATCTTCCCTGCAAAACTTTAGGAGACTAAATTTGCACAACAAATATTTAAGTGCCAAGTGTTTTAGATATGGCCTTTAATTTAAAACTCATAATAAAATACTATGTCTACTTAGAGGAAAAGAAAGAAAACAGAGAGAAAGAGGGAGTGAACCAAATTTCATACTTGTGAGACCTGATTCTAAGATCCATAATGTAAATTCTTATACTGTTAATTCCTTGCTTAAAAGGACCTAAGACCTTTCTATTTACAGTTTAATATTCTAGTGATGTCCGGCACAAGGGTAGAGTCAAATTGGTTGTCTAGGTTTGGAAGCTAACTCAACACTCATTTTTTTGTCATTCTGGGAAAGATAAATAAACTAGCCAAGACTCTTTCCTCCCCTGTAAAATGATGATAATAATAGTTCATGCACTAACCGGATTGTGAGCGCTATATTAGCTTAATGGTTTTCAAACTTTAGCTTTGTCACAACCACCCCTAGTTCCTGGTGAGAATTCATTTCTAACAAGTTCTCAGTCAGATAGTGCTGATCTAGAAACCACACTTTGAGAACCACTGTATAAAATAATGCATGTAAATTACTAATAAATTGGCATTGTAAGTGCTTGATATATTTTCACTATTAATTTTCTTGGTGGTTTGTTTTTTATCTTTATAGTTATAAAAAGAAATAAGCATTTACTTTGTAAATATTTTTACTTAAGGTGAATCTTGCTTTGTTAGCATATATATATACATATGATATATATATATCATATATATATGTAAAATTTCCAAATTGAAAGATTTTTTTGTGATTATATAACAGAATGCATTTGATAAAAGAACACTTTGTGTAGTGAATTACTCTGTGTTATCATTTTGGAATTTTACATCTTAGATTTTCTTAAGAATGGTGTTCCTTTAATAGGCTGATATCTTAAACAGTAACTGATTAGGAGATTTAATTTGAAATGATAACATGCTCAATAATGTCTTCAAATGCTTCATTGCCATGATGTCCAGGTATAAGATTTCCCTATATAAAATCTTCACAAAGAATGCAGATATCTGTTTTCACTATTATTTCCACACTGCATGTAGGCAACTATTAAATATGGGATAAATGATAAATGATATCATATTACTTTGTTGAAAATTTTCTTTTGACTAAGGATATGTTGCAGTTTAATATGCATATAAAAGAAGAGAATTGATGACATGTGCAAAGAAGAAGCATAAGAACCATAAGCCAACTCATCCAAAATCCATATAAAGACAGAAAATAAGAAGGATTCTTCTCTGATGATGATATGAAAGGAATGATTTGTGAAGTAAAATAACAATGAAAAAAATTATATCAAAGGCAAAAAAGCTTTCCATAATTTTTTGTTTTGTTTGTTTTGCTCAAAGAGGCCACCTACAAGTTAATGATGGCTATAGGAATGTCAGAGTACATTTGAGATTTTGAAATGAATGACATGTTTGTCAGTATCATTATCAGTCAAGGCTTTGCATTATTTAATAAAAAATATATCTTGAAAGTGTTTATCCACCTTAGTCATATATTTTTTTCTTTTTCCTATCCTTAATGAATCCTCTCAAACCGTTTTATCTAATCCCAAAGAAAATATTTGTCTACTACCAGAAGAAAGGAGAAAAGAAAAATGTTTAGCATGCAGATTAAGCAGTAAATAGTAATAACAAACTATTGGTGACGTCTACAGTTTTTCACAAGTCAAAACAATGTATCTCCACTTATTTTCACCATTTTTCCCTACAATTGTGTCAAATAAAGTGGTGACAATATTTGCATTAAGTAGCTTGTGGAAACTGAACAAAGACTCTGAGCTGGTAAATACGTTGTCTTCTTCGGTGAAATTATTTACTTCTTTTACAGTTTCACCGTTGATGAGGACATGAGAAATTACTTTTACTACAGGCTCTAGGTTACTGCAGGCTCTAGGATATGTGGAATTTTTATCTGATGGTTGTTATTAAACATTGTTTAAATGAAAAGTGACATAGTCTCCTTTAAAGGGCTGAATCTTCAATAGATTAGCAAACAAAAATGCTTCTAGCATTAACTGAATTTTTATGATTTTCTTCGTGGCACACTGCCATACTGTGAAAGTTTTAGATGATTTTAAGAGCTATCTGGAGTGGTCTTAATTCCCAATTCCCCTAGGAAGCTCTAAAATACTAAGTATTGTCTTTGGCTTCTTCTTGGGAGACCTTATTTCTTTCTTTGGCCTTTATTGATTCTAACATTTCTGAAAACACAGTTTATACCAACAAATGTTTTAACACAAAGTAAAGAAGAATGAGTGATAAGAACAAAAGCAATAACTGTATCCTGATGAAAAATCTAGACTGAAGGAAATGCTGTTTTTCAAGTAAACAAGAATATTTATACCTTATTTACAACTCTGACTATATTTTATTTCTTATATAACCTTGGGAAACACATTCCATTGTCAAGACAAGACTTATTATATATATATATATATATATATATATATATACACATATATGTATATAGGAGGAGACTATATGAAAACTTTAGTATAATCCAAAATACCATTACATATACCTTTCAGTCATGTATAATTATTCAAGGATGAAAATCTATTTTAGATGGAGAACAATGTTTAAATAAGTATATTTGTAAATTAGGTGTATAATTATGTGATATTGAGTAATATTAACATATTGAAATAGTACTGTTTTAAATATCTTACACTAAACCTTTCTAATATCTGGAGTAAAATACTAAGTAGACAAATTTTTCTTCAAAATCTGTTTTATGCAGGTAACTTTCAATTGCACTGTTAAATAAGACCTGGTCATAATACCTTAGATTTAAAGCTCCTTAATGGCAGGTGTATTATTTACTGGTGTATTCCTATTCTGTAGTGAAATAATAATAGTTGTATTATTAACGACTGACAGAAATTCATTCTGTTATTCTCATAGGTTATCTGCATTTCTTCTTCCTGGTCATTTCATTAATGGTAAACCAACGTCAGAAATCTAAATTATACTTTGTAATTCTTCTGCATGTTCATTTGGCTGGATTTGAAATAACTGACCTTTTCTTTGTCTTTGCCAAAACACCTTTACCTTTGCCTTGCATGGCAGTATAACTACCTGTTTATTTACATACTTATTTTTTTTCTTTTTGGTTTGTAAGTTTTCTTTGCTTTGTCTAAATTACCTTGCATCTCCTATTCAAGTTATTTTTTGGATCCTTTTCTACTACCAAACTTTAAGTTATAATTGCTCAGGATTCTGCTCTGAGTTTCTTTTTAGTTTTACCTTCTTTCTCTACCTATCTTCATCCACTTTACTCTGAGGGTCAATGATAAACCATGAACAAAATCATCAGAAAGTCATTACACCTTTGAGATTACTAACTCAAACTTCTAAATGTCTGTACTGATAATCTTCATCCTGTGATATCTTGATTGATAAAGAACTCCCACCCAAATTCCAGATTATTGATGACTTTTAAATTTATCCCTCCTTTAAAAACTGAACAATAGATTCTTTTTTTTAAGATTTTATTTATTTGACAGAGAGAGACACAATGAGAGAGGGAACACAAGCAAGGGGAGTGGGAGAGGGAGAGGGAGAAGCAGGCTTCCCTCCAAGCAGGGAGCCCGATGCGGGGCTCGATCCCAGGACCCTGGGATCATGACCGGAGCTGAAGGCAGACACTTAACAACTGAGCCACCCAGGCGCCCCTGACCAATAAATTCTTATACAAAGTTATATAATCAGATTTTTTACTTTAAGTTCCATGAATTTAGGATGTCCAATATGGATTGATTTACATTTTTCCTCCCAGACCAAAACATTTGTAACTTCTCAAATGTTTTTTTCCCAGAAGGGATAATATGCAAGTTCAAGTCAGAATTCTAAAAGGTTATCCTAACTATCTCCACGTTAAATACATTCCAAATTCCTATAAATTCTGCATATTAAACATTTTTAATTTTATCCACCTCCCTTTATGTCTACTACAAGTATGATTGATGATATCAATGATGATACCAATCTTCAACAAAGATGAAATGAGTTTTGGATATCCACATTGCCTCTTCATGGTTTCAATATATTATTCACACAGCGGCTAAAGTCTTAAAATATAAAATAAAATCATTTATCCAGCTGAAATATCTCACTGACTACCAACATGGCCCACAGTCTTGTGTCATGTGGCTTCTGCTAACCTCACAAGGCGTATCTCACTATATTTACTCACTTCCTTAAGCTACAGTCACACTGCGTCTCTTTCTATTTCCAATGCTAGTTTTGTTCATGCCCATTTTTCATATGCCATTTCCTATTCCATGAATTCCATCCCCTTCCTCCACCTCTCCCCCTCCCCTGAATACACATTAAATTTAATGGCATGTTTCAACTTAATGTCCTTTTCTCTGGAAATCTTCCCTGACCATTAAGGCTACATAATATCTTATAGCATGTATCTTTCTCACTAAAACTGACACAGCTACTAGGTAAAAGCAGTATTAGATTTGGATCCCATTGTAATCTTAGAGATACCCAGCTGGCTTGACATACATTCAGCACTCAACAGCTATTTACTAAATGAATCACTATCTATATGCTGACCACCTCTAAATCTATACCTAATTCCAGGCATAATATTTTTATATAAATGTCTCATGGAAATTTCAAACTACACATTTCTCATTTTCAGATAGAAATCTGTGTCATCCTTGCTCCTCAATCTTCCTCACATACAACACCAAATTTATAAAATTCTAATGCTTCTTCCTAAATGTAGCCTAAGTTCATCTACTCCTCTGCATGCCTATTATACTATTCTAGCCTAAGACACCATCATTCATTATCTGCCTATTATAAAAGTTTCCTAGCTGGACTTCCCGTATCCAATGTACAGCACTATTTTTGCCACTATACAGCAAGAAGAGATCAGTTATGCAAATTTTATTTCACCTACTTGCTTAATATTCTTTAATATTTTTTATTTCCCTAAAATAAATCCCCTAAGATTTAAAAGGCCCTATATTATTAAATAATTATTGTTCATAATTTAAAAAGTTGAAGTTTTTAGTTTGTGAATACCTTCTCCTATGAAACTGCGTAGGAGAAAAATCAAATTCCTTCAATTCAGCATTTCTTTTATACAATACATAAAGAAGGTAGATACCTTTCCTATGAAATACAAAACTAAGTTTTTTCTTTCTGATTTAAGCTATAGAAAATTTCTAAGTGTTATAAAGCCATTCCTCTTGTCTAGAGACTTATATTCCTGTAATTTCTTGGAATTACCCTTAATTATACTGTGTCACACATAGTAAGAGGGGCTAATTTTGGACACATAAGTTTCTCATTAGCATCTTTTTCTTCCAGATGAGAAGAATGCTAAAATAAAATACTCAAATAAAATTTTAATAGAATCTCAGAGATTATAGAACCTTATATACAATTGGATAATCTGATTTTTAACTGAAATTGTTTGCATTATGATGTTGCTTGCCCTATTTTACTGATCTTTTGATGTACCTACATGTTATGGTGCCATACAAGTTCCTATCAAACCAAATAGCCATACTGGGAAATTTCAGCTCCTCAAAACCTAGATATAAGCAAGTCTTTGGCAGAGGCAAATATTTTTTCCTCACCTTCCTAAAACCTTCTCTCTTGATTCTTATTTATTGTCTAATACATTCATCTTCACTATATAAATAATAGTGTAATATTCATAACTTTCAGGAAAGGAAAAAAAGAAAGAAAAAAAAACAGAGGAGAGGCAGAGTGCATAGTAGTTAAGTGCATTGACCATGAGTAGCTATGTGATTTTGTTGCTTACACACTTTGTATCTCAATTTCCTCCTTTTAAAATGGGGTTAGTAAAAGTAACTACCTTAAAGGGTTGTTACCTGAGATGAAGTGCATTATATATAGAACTACTTAAACCAGTGCCTGGGACTGAGGAGAACTATATAACTGTTAGTTACTATAACCCAAGAAAATGTGTATGTAACGAATATATGTAGCACAGAAATCCTTTTGTAAGGGAATTATTCAAATATTTTCAAAAAAATAATGTCCCTTTCAAAACTCTTCACCTTTTTAAATATTAGACATATCCAGTGCTGTTAGTCATTTTTCAGAGAAGAATATTTAAAGCTTCTGAAACAGTCTGCCTATTAATGTCTCAACACACATTTGTGTATATTTCACACTTAAAATGTGAACTCTAAAACTGGAAAGAAAAACCTATAGGGAATGTAACCTAACTGGAGATAGACTGGTAGCATCATCTGTAATTCATTTGTCTATTCATTTATTCACTTAGCAAGTCTGTATTGAGTACTCACTGTATGCCAAGCACTAAGCTAGGTGTCAAGGACACAAAGATAAATTTCAACCAACTGCTTCCCTTAGATAGGTCATTATACATAGGGAGACTGTTTAGATAACACCTGCTCCCTCAAGGATGCTGAGGAATAAACTTTGGCTAATATGTTGTCTTGTGCCCAGAGTTAAAGACAGAAGAAAGTGTCTTAGAAAACTGCAACCTCAAAACTGGAAATTGCAGTTCAATGAGGCAAAGATGATCTTGAGGTATTACCATAAAAATTGTTTTATATGTGGGCTTGGGGGCACTTGTATGGCTCAGTTATTAAGTGTCTGCCTTCAGCTCAGGTCATGATCCCAGGGTCCTGGAATTGAGTCCTGCATCCAGCTCCTGGCTCTCTCCCAGCTCAGTGGGGAACTGCTTCTCCCTCTGCCCCTCCCCCTGCTTGTGCTCGCTTTCTATCTCTCTCTCTGACACATAAATAAATAAAATCTTAAAAAAAAATAAATGTGGGTTTGGACTCTAGGATTCCAGATGATAACCACTCAAATGAGACTAAAAGTTTCCATGTAAACATGCTTTGGGCTGGGGATGGTCAGTTGTCAAGAATAATTTATTTTGTTTGAATGTTGCATTTCTTATGGTGACCAAGGAGAGGGATTATGTTTGGTTCCCTATTGAAATGGCCATGGAAAGGAAGAAAGAACATTATTTCAATGTAATAGATACTGATTCATTACATTTGTGAGGCCAAAAGCAAGAGGACAATTATATTTAAAAATGAGAGGGGTGCCTGAGTGGCTCAGTTAGTTGAGAGGCCAACTCTTGATTTTGGCTCAGGTCATGATCTCAGGGTCCTGGGATCAAGCCCTATATCATGCTTTGCACTCAGCAGGGAGTCTGCTGGAGGATTCTCTCTCTTCCTCACCCTCTGCCCCTCCCCCTGCTTGTACACACACACTCTCTCTCTCTAAAATAAATAAATAAATAAATAATTAGAAAGACATATAATAAATTGTTTAAAATAAGCTCTCCCTTCCTACTGTCAAAATTATACCTTCCAACCAATAAATTAGGGAAGTTATGTAAAAAGCTATGATATTTATATGACTGAAAATCAGCAAAATACCAGGGACCATTTAATTTACTATTTGTGTTTCATGTTTGTTTAATTGATGGGGTAGCAATACTTGAGTGAATAATAATTTAAAGATAATAAATTGCTATATAATTATTTCATAAAATTTACTTTTTGCCATCACAGAAGCTAAATTTCTTCTGGTTGGTAGAATAATGATTTTCACAAAATGTGTGTCCTATTAATAGTATTCTATAATTAAAAAATAGTTGCACTCAAAGCATGCAACTTGTATATCCATTTCCAAAGTTAAAATTAAAGTAAAGACAGCATGGTACTGGCACAAAAACAGACATATAGACCAATGGAACAGAATAGAGAGACCAGATATGGACCCTCAACTGTATGGTCATATAATCTATGACAAGGCAGGAAAAAACATGCAATGGAAAAAAGCCTCTTCAATAGATGGTGCTGGGAAAAATGGACAGCCACATGCAGAGGAATGAAACTCAATCATTCTCTAAAACCACACACAAAGATAAACTCAAAATGAATGAAAGACCTCAATGTGAGACAGGAATCCATCAAAATCCTAGAAGAGAACATAAGCAGTAACCTCTTTAACATCAGTCACAGCAACTTCTTTCAAGATACATCTCCAAAAGCTAGTGAAACAAAAGCAAAACTGAACTTTTGGGACTTCATCAAGATAAAAAGCTTCTGCACAGCAAAGGAAACAGTCAACAAAACAAAGAGGCAACCCACAGAATGGGAGATGATATTTGCAAATGACACTACAGATAAAGGGCTGGTAACCAAGATCTATAAAGAACTTCTCAAACTCAACACCCAAAAAACAAATAATCAAGTCAAAAAATGGGCAGAAGATATGAAAAGACACTTCTCTGAAGAAGACATACAAATGGCTAACAGACACATGAAAAAATGTTCATCATCATTAGCCATCAGGGAAATTCAAATCAAAACCACATTGAGATACCACTTTACACCAGTTAGAATGGCAAAAATGAACAGGGAAAGAAACAACAAATGTTGGAGAGGTTGTGGAGAAAGAGGAACCCTCTTACACTGTTGGTGGGAATGCAAGTTGGTATAGTCACTTTGGAAAACAGTGTGGGGGTGCCTCAAAAAGTTAATAATAAAGCTACCCTATGACCCAGCAATTGCACTCCTGGGTATTTAACCCAAAGACACAGATGTAGTGAAAAGAAGGGCCATATGCACCCCAATGTTCATAGCAGCAATGTCCGTAATAGCCAAACTGTGGAAAGAGCCGAGATGCCCTTCAACAGATGAATGAATAAAGAAGATGTGGTCCATATATACAATGGAATATTGCTCAGCCATCAGAAGGATGAATATCCAACTTTTACATCAACATTGATGGGACTGGAGGAGATTATGCTAAGTGAAATAAGTCAAGCAGAGAAAGTCAATCATCATATGGTCTCACTTATTTGTGGAACATAAGGGATAGCATGGAGGACATTAGGAGAAAGAAGGGAAAATGAAGGGGGGGAATCTGAGGGAGAGATGAACGATGAGAGATGATGGACTCTGAGAAACAAACAGGGTTCTAGAGGGGAGGGGGTAGGGGGGATTGGTTAGCTCGGTGATGGGTATTAAAGAGGGCACGTTCTTTTTTTTTTTAAAGATTTATTTATTTATTTATTTGAGAGAGAGAATGAGATAGAGAGAGAGCATGAGAGGGGAGAGGGTCAGAGGGAGAAGCAGACTCCTCGCTGAGCAGGGAGCCTGATGAGGGACTCGATCCTGGGACTCCAGGATCATGACCTGAACCAAAGGCCGTCGCCTAACCAACTGAGCCACCCAGGCACCCTAAGAGGGCACGTTCTGTGTAGAGCACTGGGTGTTATGCAGAAACAATGAATCATGGAAGACTATATCAAAAACTAATGATGTAATGTATGGTGATTAACATAACAATAAAAAATTTAAAGAAAAAATTTAAAAAATAAAAAAATAAAGTGTAAAATTCAAATCTTTAATTTTTTAAAAATACTTATCTTCCAATACAGTTATTTACTAAAATTAAAAGAAAAATAATGCTTTAAATTCAAAAGGTTACTCAAAAAGTTAGTAATTTAAATTTTTGAAAAATTAATTAAATCCTTAACATTTTTTTAAAAATAAAACTATTCAGGGGGTGCCTGGGTGGCTCAGCTGGTTGAGCGTCTGCCTTTGGCTCAGGTCATGATCCCAGGGTCCTGGGATCGAGCCCCACATCGGGCTCCCTGCTCCGCGAGGAGCCTGCTTCTCCCTCTCCCACTTCCCCTGCTTGTGTTCCCTCTCTCGCTGTGTCTCTCTCTGTCAAATAAATAAATAAAATCTTTAAAAAAAATTAAAAAAATAAAACTATTCAAAATTCTAATGATCAATTTTCATCTTGTTACTGATATAAAGAATGGAAATCATGGTATACATCATCTATACCTACACATATAGATACATTTTCAATAAGAGATTGTTTAATATTTCAGTATGTTCTTCAATCATCATGTGCAACTGTTCTGAAAACCGTGTAATTCTGGAGTATCTCTGGAACCACGAATTGAAACAAAAGTGAAGAACAAAAGGTCGCTCAGTGCTACTGGGAAATGATACTTGGTTATGCAGGAATCTATTGTATTCATGCTGAGAGGAAGGATTTGACAAGTTAATTAATTTGTCTTTTCTCTTACCTAAATGCTTCTTCTGTTTAAATCATCTCCACACTGTCATAGTACATTTTGTAGTGTAAGCAGCAGCACAATCTACAAATGTTTTCAATATTCAGACATCCATTATTTCAAGGACATGTGCAAGAGATGCAGTGAAGCATTACCCCAGGTCCAGAAAGACATTAGTCACAGGAGCATAGGATTATGGTTACCCTGTGCCAAACCCTGAGCATTGGATCCAGAATGATAAGGTTGCCCACATACACTTTATTAAATTAAAAAAATTTTCTATGTGTTTATGATCTATGAGTCTTCTATGTACTGACAAAGATCAGAGACCTCTTCTGCTCTGTTCAAGGGAGATACTGATTGAGGTATATATGTGTACCTTAAAAGCCATAAAAGATGTGAATAGACATGTTCTTTTGGATGGAGAGAAGATTCATAATTGCATCTCAGAGTTTTACTGGGTGGGTAGTGGAGTATCTGTAGAACTATACAAGAAATTAGACATGAAGCCATAAGTGAAAATCTGACTTTACAAGTAAATAGGACCTTACATAACATGCTAATGAGCCTGGACTATAACCTTTAGGGTTAAAGGAAGCTGTTTTAGGAACTAAAGAATCCATGATAAGCCTAAACTGTCAAAAGCAGCCCTTTAAGCAGTTCTCATAGGACACTGAGTCAAACAGTGAATGAAAACCAGAGAAAATAAATTTGAAGGGCCAGAAATACCCCAATAACCAACGAACATGTTAAAAGCTTGGGGGAAATATGATTCCTTAAAAAGTATGACTTGATGGGGTGCCTGGGTGGCTCAGTTGGTTAAGCGACTGCCTTCGGCTCAGGTCATGATCCCAGGGTCCTGGGATCGAGACCTGCATTGGGCTCCCTGCTCAGCAGGAAGTCTGCTTCTCCCTCTCTCACTCCCCCTGCTTGTGTTCCCTCTCTTCCTGTCTCTCTCTGTCAGTTAAATAAATAAATAAAATCTTAAAAAAAAATAAATAAAAAGTATGACTTGAAAACATATACAGTACTATAAGAGGAATATGTTCATTCTCAAAAGAATAACAAATGAAATTTTAAAACCAGTTACAGTTTTCCTTCAGAATTTTCCAGGTCAAAAATATCAGGCTATCAGAGCTAGTGTAAAGCAAAAATAGCTTTAAATTCTGCCATTTTTAATACTGCATTTAAAAATAACACTAAATAATTTAGCAATTGCATGCAAATTCATACAACAGGCATAGAATGTGATTCAAGACAATTGTGGATACTTTTCCAAAACAGATACTATACCTAGAGTCATTTATATTGAACAAACATTACTGAGCAAATCTTTACAGATGAGCAAAGAATGTATGATTTTGGTTTCTGTGACTTTAATAATGGGGATAATAAAAAGCTATTACTAAAGCTATTCTATAGCTTCCAAAGTCCTATTATGCTAAGTTTAAATTATGTATACTAAGTACTTCCAACAGAAAAACTATATACTTAAGTGAAATAAGTCAAAATAAATATATCTATCTGACTCAAAATGTAGACTTCTAAAAAAATCACTCAAATTCAGAGATGTGTTTGAAAACTATATTATCAACTATATTTACAACATGCTTTCTGGTATTTTTATAAACAGGAGCATTATACTACTCTACCAGTACAAATGTATAATTTCTTAAGAATTATAAGGGTTAGATGATAAGCAACAATCCCTGTCTTATCTTAGAAACTAAGAAATACTAACTAGACTAAGAAATCTATTTAACTTTAAACAGATAATCTTTTTTCCCCAATTTTAATATAAAGGCAAAATAACGCCTCAAAAGGGATTACTACCAGATAAGTTATTCAACAGATATAAAGTTCATATGTTAGTTACTTTTTGAGTTTTTCTAAATGAAAAATTTGTAATCTGCTTATGGTACAAATGTTAATAATAGCAATTATTTTGAAAAAGACACAAATGCTCACTGAATTCTTCTTTGTAATGTATGGAACATACTGTGGAAGTTTTATAACACATCATCAGAGCAGGAAGAACCTCAGACACCAACTAGTCCAACCCTCTCATTTTACTCAGACATCTGTGGTCTTCAGAGAAGCCCAGAGACTTGCCAGAGGTAATAATACCAACATTAGTGGCTAAGCTAGAATGGGGACCCTGTATTCCCAGTATCATGTCAATGGTCTCTTTGCAAATGTTTCTTAACAAATTTTCCTGCCTCCAGTCATGCCCACAACTGATCCATTCTCCACACTGCTGCCAGAATGATATTTCATAAATACAAATCTGACCAACTTATTCCCCAGCTTAAAAGCCCTTAATTGACCCCATCACTCACAGGACAATGTTCAAATTTTTTAGCATCAACTACAAGATTTTGACATCTGCCTGATTTTCTGGCTTCTCTCACCAATTCTTAAAATCCAGAGCCTGGGTCATCTACAGGTATGTCTGCAAATACACCATGCTTTCTTAAATCTTGCATCCAAAAAAATCTTAATTTCAAAGGGCTATTTCCTTATCATCTCTTTTTATTATTACATGGCAAGCTACAGAAGTGAGATGTTATTTTTTATTTTATAGAAGAGATTTTTCTATCCTAAATATACACCTGGTTATTGACTGACTTAAAATGACAACTTCTATCATTGCTCCTCAATGTCTTCATCAAGATCACCATGATCATGAACAGAAAAAATCAAAGACATAATGATTATCCTCAAAAAAAAAAGGCAAGGGCGTCTGGGTGGCTCAGATGGTTAAGCGTCTGCCTTCGGCTCAGGTCATGATCCCGGGGTCCTGGGATCGAGTCCCGCATCAGGCTCCCTGCTCCTTGGGAGCCTGCTTCTCCCTCTGCCTCTCTCTCTCTCTCTCTCTCTCTCTGTCTCTCATGAATAAATAAATAAAATCTTAAAAAAAAGGCAAAATCAGCATGAACAACTTAATGTAATTTTTAAAGAGGAAACATTAATATTAGAAAATATCGATGTTTAAATTTGTGTCCATTTTTTCCTTTTACATAATGAAAGTGTTTAATACCATTTTATTTTTGTTTTAAAAAGTAAAAATATAATACTAAAATAAAGAACTTCATGGAAGGACCTAGAGGGTATTACGCTAAGTGAAATAAGTCAGACTGAAAAAAACTAATACCATATGATTCCACTCATAAGTAATAAAAATTCCACTCATAAGTAATAATAATTCCACTCATTGATAATAATAAACAGATGAAAAGCGGAATCAGACTTATAAATACAGAAGACAAACTGATGGTTGCCAAAGGGGAGCACAGTGGTGGAGGGGTTGGGTAAAGTGGGTGAAGGGGGGAGAGAGATGTAGACTTCCAGTTATGGAATGAGTAAGTTAAGGGAATAAAGGACATAGCACAAGGAATACAGTCTATGACATTGTAATAGCAATGTAATGGGACAGATGGTGGCTACACTTGTGGTGAACATGGCATAATGTATAATCTTGTCAAATCACTATATTGTACAACTGAAACTAATATAACATTATGTGCAACTACACTCATATTAAAAAATAATAATAAAATGAACTAAAGAACTTCAAGTTTCTTTTAAAGTAAATATTCCCAAATTTAAATTGCATTCAGAACTTGATCTCTAAATGAAACCAATGTATATTCTTTTATTTATGTATTTATTTATGTGTTTATGTATTTATTTATGTATTTATTTATTTTTTAATTGAGAATTGAAAACACCCAGGATAAAACATCACAAGAAAATTAATTTGAACGGATCATAACCAGAGTTAGAATAAGAACAGTGGGTATTTTTTCCCCTGTGTTCATCTGTTTTGATTCTTAAATTCTATATATGAGGAAAAAAAAAAGGAACAAAAAAGAGAGAGAGAGGCAAACCATAAAACAGACTTGTAACTATAGAGAACAAACTGAGGGTTGCTGGAGGGGAGGTGGGCAGCAGGAAGGATTAAATGGATGATGGGCACTAAGGAGGGCACTTGTAATGAGCACTGGGTGTTGTATGTAAGTGAAGAATCACTAAATCCTATGCCTGAAACCGATATTATACTGTATGTTAACTATTTGGAATTTGAATAAAAACTTGGAAGGAAAAAAAAAAGTACAGTGGGTATCTTAAAATGGAACTTTTAGAAAGCTAAATCAAGGACAATGTGAGAAGGTTTATGTTAATTAAAGTTTTAAAAAGAAAGCTAAATGAAATATGTATTAAATTTTTTAACAATTATATCAGCCTGATAATCATTTGATGTATGCATGTGGAAATCTTTGCAAACAGTCTTATTTCTCTAAAAATTCGAGTTTGAGGTTTAGTAATAAAATCTTTTAAAAAATGAAATGAAAAGCACTGATTTATCCAATACTTCATAAAGTAAGCAAGTGATATTTGATTTTGTTAAATGATATATTAAATGATATATTTGGAATTAAAGCTATGTTATATATTTAATAAATGAACCTGTAAGAATCAAATAAATTGATTATTTTGTTGATTAAAGTTAATGTTTAAAATAACTTTAGACTTGTAAATAAACCAAGTATTATAACTCATAATATATAAGACAATTTGAAATTTATGATGAGCATAAGCTATATAAAATATGAAAGATGATGAATCTACAAAAGACCCCCAAAATAATGTTTGTTTTAGTGTATAATATTAATTTATTTTTATTTAATTTATTAATGTATTTATTACAGCAATTAGTTGGGTAGTTTCAGATAGTTAGTAATTTTATTAAATTTCTAAGTAATAAAGAAGAGGTAGACTTAAAGCAAAGAGCATATCAACCATTTATCATTGTGGCCAAATCAGAGGGAAATTATCAAATTATTTGTTGGATCCCATGATAAAATTATAGCTATCATATAAAGGAGAATGAGAAATTTTTAAAAATACATAAAAAATGAGCTTCATGAATTTAGAATATTTTAACAAGTTAAGTGAAAATTAAAATTTGATCTTTAGCACTCTATCAATAGATATGTCAATATTTTCCCCAAGAATTTAAAAACAATGATAATATCTTAAGTTTGTATTAAGGTTACTACTTTTAACACAAGTTAAAATGCTGAATATAAATCATTTTGCAACTAAAGTAACTGCCTTTATTTTTTTAGATTTATTTATTTGAGGAAACAAATCTCAAGCAGACTCCCCTCTGAGTGTCAAGACTGGCAAGGGGCTCAATCTCACGACCCTGAGATGACCTGAGCTGAAAACAAGGGTCAGACATTTAACCAACTGAGCCACCCAGGTGCCCCAAAGTATCCGCCTCTAAATTATGACAGTTAGATTCACAAATGTATTATTTTGGGGCGCCTGGGTGGCTCAGTTGGTTAAGCGACTGCCTTCGGCTCAGGTCATGATCCTGGAGTCCCGGGATTAAGTCCCGCATCGGGCTCCCTGCTCAGCAGGGAGTCTGCTTCTCCCTCTGACCCTCTTCCCTCTCGTGCTATCTCTCATTCTCTCTCTCTCAAATAAATAAATAAAATCTTAAAAAAAAAAACAAAAAAAAACAAATGTATTATTTTGATATTTACTTGATTTATAGGCCAACAGGAATTTATCTGAAATGTTAAATATATAAAAGGGATTTAAATTAAGTAGTAAAGATTGGTTTCATTGTTTGCTTTATTGTGTGAAAATCTACTATTCAAAAATTCAAACTTCAATATTATGTTTTATGTCCTTTGGATTCTTCATTGTGTATTGTCTACTGTATATTTATTCATGTTACAGAGGAAGGCAATGAAATAAAATGAGTTGAAAGATATACTGAAATGGAAGTCAAAACCTGAGATTCTAGAACTGGTATTTCTGACTTTAGAAATGGCTTTGTTTCTTAAATTCTGTCATTGTTATTTGCTGTAATAAAAAAATAATTAGGGCAAATTACTACCAAGGCCTTTTACCTATTCCATTATTGCTTGAGTCTACAACGGTTCTCTTACAAAAAGATTTTCCCCACAATTCCTTTTGATAATGCAGTTATAAACTGTTTATTTATTTATTATTTATTTATTTACTTATTTATTTTATTATTTTTTTAAACTGTTGATTTAGAGATGTTTAACTGTTGACAAAATGATTATTGGAGGTTCTAGCCTTCAAATATTGTTAGTAGTTACTTAGAATATTAATATAACATCAAAAGGAAATATAATTGATATTAAAATTTGGGGGTATAAAAATTATTAAAAACTCTTCATTTTGGAAAAACCAATTTGTAAACATAATAACACTTTTAGTATGGAAAGCAAAATATTACTTATGAAATCCACAATTTCTTTAATGTTAAGGTAAACTTCTGTTAATAAAATATTTTAATGTCTCCAATGTTTTGGTTTAATATAATACTATAATGTTACAATTTTGATATCAATGAAATGAGATAAATGCATGTATATTCAAAGAAAATATACATGTAATTTGGTAATCTATAAATATATGATTTAAATCATTTCTTTCTTGTAGTATATTAATATAAATGAAAAAAGCATGATTTTTAAGGTAATTCAGATGAATGTTTACTGCTGGCTCTAGAGCATGTTACTATGACTTTCAGGGCCTTGAGTGTCCCTGTCTATGAAATAGGGGCAATAATACCACTTTTTTTTTTTTAATCTTTTTTTGTTTTTTAATTTTATTTATTTATTCATGAGAGACAGAGAGAGGGGGAGAGAGAGAGAGAAAGAGAGGCAGAGGGAGAAGCAGGCTCCCAAGGAGCAGGGAGCCCGATGCGGGACTCGATCCCAGGACTCTGGGATCATGACCTGAGCCGAAGGCAGACGCTTAACCATCTGAGCCACCCAGGCGCCCAATAATACCACTTTTGATGTATTTTTTTATTAGAAATTTCAAAATAGGAAATATTTGGGACATTCTCATTTCACCTCCTCTATTTTAGTGAAAACCCCAATCACATGTGTCTGGACTGTTGTAACATAAGTTATCTAGTATCTCCATTTTTTTTTTAAGATTTTATTTATTTGACAGAGAGAGAGATAGCAAGAGCAGGAACACAAGCAAGAGGAGGGGGAGAGGGAGAAGCAGTCTCCTCGCAGAGCCAGGAGACAGATGTGGGGCTCGATCCCAATCATAACATGAACCGAAGGCAGACGCTCAATGACTGAGCCACCCAGGTGCCCCGGTATTTCCACTTTTAATCTCCTTCCTTTTCATCCAACTGATTCTGTAAACTAGTGCCAAATTATTACCTCACAGAATTAAGTTGGACTAGGTCACTTTTTGATGAATATTAATGCTTTTCCACTTCAGAAAGAAATAAAACATTTTTATCCTAAGAGTTAAGGTCTTCCACAATTTAAATTTACTTCATTGTAAGTTTCCTTTGTTCACCATAAGATACAATAAAAGTCAAGAGTTTATTGTACCATTATAATTTTTCAGTCTTTGTCTACATTTTTTCTCTAATGCATACAACTTCTGCCAACTTTTTATGGCCTCTTCATTAAGGTTTGCCTCAAAAAAGTCCCATTTTGGCATAGAGACTTCTACTTCAAATAACAAGTAATCAATTATTCTAGAATATTTTCTATACACAGTTTCAAAATATTACTACCTTCAACTATAATTATTTACTAAGAGACCTTAACATTTGTACTAGAATGGAAGATAAGAAAATGTTTAGTTTAACTTCATATTTCTTATTTTTTCATGACCTATTACTATTATAACATACTTGTCGTAAATCTTGTATGACATTCACTAAAATCCCCAAAATTAATATATGAAAAATACATAACACATTGTGTAACCAAAAAAAAAAAAAATGGCTTGGCATAATAGAAACTTTGTAGAGGAGTTGTTTTAAACAGAGTGATTTCCAATTATGTGTCATATGAGGCTATTCAAAGCCCCTTTGGCTAAATATTTAAATAATATAATTTTAAACATCAAGTAATTTGTCATTAATAACTTTTCTAGTAGAAATTTCAAGTACTTAGCTTTACCTTCATTTTCACTCCCTGATAAAAAAAGTTTATAATGAAATTGTGAGAAAGCCTTAACCAAAAAAGAGTAAAATTTGTTTGAATAAGGTCTTTGACTCTTTGCTCTGAAAATTGTGGCATCAAGTACATATTTTCAAAATCATTGTTAATTTGAGATCCATTCAAATTCTTAGTTCCTATGTACACAGAAAATTGTATATGATATAAAATGTCCTGAAGAATTGTTCCCCATCTGCCAACTCATGGTTCTGAATGTTAGTTTCTTGATTCTGAGCTTTGAAAATGCTGTTTCTAACATTCCAAGAGTGATTGTACTGCCTGATCAAGAATAAGTCACATTAAATTTGATATCTAAGAATTGTAACCTCAATTGAAAAGTCCCCCTTTTCCTTTGCCACAAAGGTTTATTCTTCATTCTCTCATTTTTCTTCTGTCCAAAATTAATTAATCATATATAAATATACAAAAGATTTATACATCAAGATAGTGGACTGAGTCTATGGTAAAACATATCTTCTACCCTAAATACTGAAAAAGGGTAGGAACTCTATCATCTATCTATCATCTATCTATCTATCTATCTATTTTCTATCTATCTATCATCTATCATCTATCTATCTCTCCACCTATAGAGAGAAATAAGGGTAAAAGAGAACCGATGATAATGAATAAAACTGTATCTTAAGGAATGAGGTAAAACTGAAATGGAACTAGGTGTAGGTCAAGGGCTGGAATCTTACCCCTAAGCAGAACCAAGGTCCAAACAATGTCTTCTACATGAATTCAGATATATCTGCCCACAGATGAATGAAGGTTTAAATGGCTTCATTATTCAACCAAAGTTCACAATCAGAGATGTTTAATTACTGGGGCTAAGAGTTTGAGAAATACCACTCAATTATGACTGTGTTTGCAAATGTTATATACCAGAAAGCACAGTAACTATTGTCCAATATGGTAGTGATTTTTTTAATAAGTGGGAAAGTATGTCTCTATTTATCTTCAAATATTCTTTTCCTTCCCTTTTCATTTCTTATTTTCTGACTCCTACTAGACACCTATCAAAAAAAAAAAAAAAAGAAAAGAAAAGAAAAAGAAAAAGAAAAAAGAACAACTGTATGTTGAAAGATCGTGCAGAGGGCAAAAGGCACAATAAAGAAAAGAAAAAAAAAACAACAACATCTACATTACAGTGACATTGAACTATTAAAAAATTAAAAAAGAAAACTATGGTATTGTATGCAAAGGAAAACATACAAAGCATATACATATATAAAGGAACAAGAATTACATTGATATCTGATTTTTCAATCATAATATTGGATGTTGTAGTCAGTCAAGTACTGCCTTTGGTATTGAAGAAAAAGCATATATAATATACAATTTGGTATCCAGTATTTCAAATATGAGGGAATAATCAAAATATTCTCAGACATACTTAGTCTCATAAAAATTAACTCTCAATGAACAAATTTTGGAAGCAAGACTTGAATAAGTATTTAAAGTAGTGGTGAGACAAATTCGGGATGTGGTACATGACCTATATGAAATAAAAATCATCATCATGTATGTTCATACAATTCTTACTTTCAACAAAAGAGATAGTAATCTTTGACATATTGAATATTTTAAGCTGAAAGAATTTAAGAAAACAGGAGAAGCAGTAAGGTTTAACCTACTCTTCCCCTGCTCTCCTCTCCTAAAACAGGTCATAAAATCCTCATGTGAGAGGTGCCCTCCATGTACCTAGAGGAAAGGAACATCTTTATTTCCAAAGACAAAGAGACGCCAAGAAGAATTTTAATAAGCTAGCCTTTCTAAATTTCCCGCAGTTTACTATAATTATTGCATACTCCTTAACCTATTATTCTTCTCCAAGATGACCACTCTTCCTCAAACCCAGAATAAAAATACACATGACTAACTCTTTCCTTGATTCTTGTTAATTTTTTTGTTAGTTTAATTTTCAGACCCACCCAGGGACCTAAGAGAGTCAAGGAAAACTTTTATCTCCCCATAGAGAAAACAACATTCAATTTTCAAAATATGTGATAGAAATAAAAAAAAATCTAAAAAAATTTGGAGCAACCTGAAAGAATAATTAGGGTAGAAATGACAAAACGCATCAAAAAATAAAATTAATTGACCAATAATTGCATTAAAAAAATCTAGATATGTGCTATTTGTAGTAGAAACATAATATAAAGTATAAGGACACAAAAGGTTGAAAATAAAAATGAAAGAAAAAAAAGCACATCAGACAATAACCAACAATACTGAAATAGTGCAGCTATTTTAATATGGGATAATATATACCTTGAGAAAAATATTAAAATTATTGGTTAAAAGTGTCATTGCATAATAATAAATATTAAAAGTATCAATTTGTCCAAAAGATACAATTCTTTTAAATGTGTATACCAGATTAAATGATGCCAAAATATTAAAATATAAAATATATTTAATAGAAATATAAAATATTTTATATAAGATAAATAAAAATAAATTAATGTAAATACAGAAAAAATAATATATCAATAAAGCAGGATTTTATGTGCATTTATTGACTATTGAGAGAGTAGATTAAATAGTTGAAATGAGCAACACAATTAACAAGTTTGCCCTTAAGATATAAAGGAAGTTCTCATCCATAATTTAGATTACACATTTTTCTTAAAAGCATGGAAATAATATAAAAGACTCAAAAATTATGCCAAAAAGGAGTCTCAGAATGTTTCTAAAATAGGCATCATACATATCATATCTGAGAACAATGAAATAAAGATATAAACAAAACAAGCAATAAAATAAAGATAATAACAAGTTAAAATTCCCTACTTATTTGAAATAAAGGCACACATTCACAGAGTAATACTGATACATTGTGATTTAAACAGAAACCATAATGAAAATTTTTAAATGACTAAATTCTGAGTGATTATGGAAAAAAAATTAATGAAGTCTTAGAAAAGAAGCAGAAGTTATAAAAAGAAGTAATGAGCATGAAGAAATGAGAAATGCAATAACTTGAAAAATAAAATAAACCTCACTAAATGGATTCCAGAGTAGAGTGGAAATGGCAAAAGACAAAATCCTTGAATTATCACAATAGACCAAAAGAATTCACCTAATGGGGCGCCTGAGTAGTTCAGTCCTTAAGCATCTGCCTTCAGCTCAGGTCATGATCCCAAGGTCCTGGGCTGGAGCCCCGCATCTGGCTCCCTGCTCAGTGGGAGCCTCCTTCTCCCTCTCCTACTCCCCCTGCTTGTGTTTCCTCTCTCACTGCCTCTCTCTGTCAAATAAATAAATAAAATCTTAAAAAAAAAATTCACCTAAACTGAAGAGCAGAGATATAATAGACAAAAAGTAAAAACTGGGGTGCCAGGGGGACTTAAGTCGGTTAAGTGTCTGACTCTTGATTTCAGCTCAGATTGCGATCTCAGGGTTGTGAAATCGAGCCCTGCAACAGACTCTCACCCCCTCTCTAAAAAAAAAAACTAAAAAAATAATAATAATAAGTAAAAAATCAAAAACAAAAGCAAAAACAGAACAGAATGGAATCTCAGGAAACTGTTGGACAATAACAAAAAAGCTAACATTTGAATGATCACCATCCCAGAGAAGATAGAGTAGGGCTGAAAGAGTATCCAAAGAAATTAATGGCTAATAATGTCCCAAATTTGCAAAACGATGATATCTACATCGTTTTAAGTTTTAATCTAAGTTTTAAGAAGCTTAGTAAATTTCAAGATAGAAGCAAAGAAATATATTCCAGAACACATATAATTAAGTTTCTGAAAACAAAACAAAACAAACAAAAAATAATAGTTAAAAGCAGCCAGAGAGAAATTAAATATTACTTATAAGAAAAAGGCAATTTAAAAAACAGTGAATTCCTTTTTTCCCCAAAATTTTTATTCCAATTCCAATTCCAATATAAATTCCAGTTAGTCAACCTACAGTGTAATATTAGTTTCAGGTGCAGAATTTAGTGATTCATCACTTCCATACAACACCCAGTGCATGATCATCACAGCTGCCCTCTTTAATACCCATCACCCATTTAATGCATTCCCCTGCACACCACCCATCCACTGACCCTCTGTTTATTCTTTAAGAGTCTCATATGGTTTAGTATATAAAATTTTCTCATCTAGAACATTTTATCTTTCAATTTATTCAGTTCCTCATTCAAATGAAGTGGGCCTTTCTTTATAGATTGTTCAACCAGATTTAGGTTATGCAATATTGCATGGAATTAGAAAATTGTATGAATTGTGGTGCCCTTAAATGAGCTGGTTTATATAAAGGAAATGGAAAATTTGTTCCAACTGAGAGATAAAATTTGTTTAGTATAATGGAAATGGCAGATGACACAAATGGAATTGATGGCTCATTTTCTAAATGTTTTAAATAATAAAATATCATTTTGGCAAGTTAAATGATTTAACATGAATTAATGTAAAGTCTTTGCATATAAATTAAAGATATAATTAAATGGGATAGAGGACATTTTGTTTGACAGCAGTGTGTATAAAATATGAGAATTTTAATTGACCCCTAACACCTTATGAGATAGTTGAAGTTGCTGTGCTGTAGTATGCTGATGGTATAATCAGAGCATCAGAGTATGCCAACCAAGACAAGGAATGAGCCCACGAAGACGTGATGATACTTGGAAATCACTTCCAGTTACGAGCATATTAGAGGGTCTTAGTCATATTAGAACACTTTCAGAAGGGGGTGAGTAGAGATATGAAGTCTTGGGAAATAGGGCGGAGATATTCAGAAAATAGAGATATTAAATAGTTGAAGGGAAATTGCATTGGAGAAGTATAAGTGTGAAGGACACAAAAACTGGTTTTAACTATTTTCAAAACTATTATGAGAAAATAGATTTATTCACTTTTCCTATAGATTTAGATTTGAAAGGGAACATTTAAACTGAATGGGAAAAAAAAATTTGCCACTCTTTCCAGTCTTGGTGTAGGGCTGAATTGATTTTCAAAAGCTAGTAGCAAATAAAATTTAAAATCATTATTTATTGTATTAGTTGAAAACATTAAAAGTGATTCAATTAATAATTAAAATTTCCTTTATTTCTAATTTCTGATTGCTTCCACCTATCGGCGGCCTTCAAGATTACTACACACATGTGCATTTTATGTAGGAATGGGACACTCAGAGATGAGTAGGTCAAAGGGGTGGTTAGAACTTGGACTTACATAGCATATGAACAAGAATAAAATACATTTCTAGGAGGCAAAAGGACAAAGAAAAAGGACTTTGAGCTTCTAACAAATAATTGGAAGGCAAATATATTGGGGAAACTAATGATAGATAAGGGCTAATTTTACCAAGATTTGTTATGTGGATTCTTTTGGTACCATCTCTGAGATGATAAGGGTCTATAATTTTCTCTAGATTAACTTCTGTCCTTCATGGTAGAGAGGGGAGGGGAGGACACCCACTTTTAGACAAATGGGAGAGTGCTGTATCTGTTGTATCTGTTTCTTCTCAATTGCTGTCAGCTCGAAATAATCCTCACGCCAGAGTAGCATATTATATGGGGGTGGTAAATTCTGCTACCCTTCAAAAGATACAGGCTCTTTATGACATATTGCATCCTCTGTCATACTAAACTTTAGGAAAATTCCAGAAGAACGTTATTATTAGCAAAAAGATTATTTCTGTGTGCAATAAATGATAAATTTCCTTTAAATTATTTTCCCTGCAGAAAATGGCAAAACTGCAATATATACATGTATTTCCTATATAATTGAAAGCAGAGCTAGTGCAGTAAAGGCATTATGATTTATTTACTTTTTAAAAGAAAGTTATAA
Source organism: Eumetopias jubatus (assembly GCF_037043125.1). NCBI lineage: Eukaryota > Metazoa > Chordata > Mammalia > Carnivora > Otariidae > Eumetopias > Eumetopias jubatus. The sequence goes on from NW_028274807.1 coordinate 36,968,519, forward strand.
CACCATAGGCTTGAATTTATGTTTTTTTTTTAAGATTTTATTTATTTATTTGACAGAGAGAGCGAGAGAGCACAAGTAGAAGGAATGGTAGAGGGAGAGGGAGAAGTAGGCTCCCCACCAAGCAGGGAGCCCAATGCGGGGCTCAATCCCAGGACCCTGGGATCATGACCTGAGGTGAAGGCAGACGCTTAACCACCTGAGCCATCCAGGTGCCCCAAATTTCTTTTCTTTTTTATTGAGCATTTTATTTTTTTTAATTTTTGTTTCTTTTTCACTTTATATTTTTAAATTTTTTTACAAGGCAAACATTTTTTAAAATTTTTTTTTAAATTTGCCAGTTAAAATTTCCATTGTCTATTTATTTATTTGTAGTTTCAAGTTTTTATTTAAATTCCAGTTAGTTAACATACAGTGTAATATTAATTTTAGGAATAGAATTCAGTGATTCATCACGTACAAAACCCAGTGCTCATCACAAGTGTTCTCTTTAATATCCATCACCCATTTAACCTAACCCCTTACCCACCTCATCTCCAGCAACCTTCAGTTTGTCCTCTTAACTATAAAAGTCTGTTTTATGGTTTGCCTCTCTTTCTCCCCACTATGTTCCTCTGTTAAATTCACTGATATGAGGAATTCTTAATCTCAGGAAACAAACTGAGTGTTACTGGAGTGGTTGGGGGTGGGAGGGAGGGGGTGGCTGGGTGATAGACATTGGGGAGGGTATGTGCTACGGTGAGCGCTGTGAATTGTGCAAGACTGTTGAATCACAGATCTGTACTTCTGAAACAAATAATGCAACATATTTTAAGAAAAAAAAAAGAAGAAGATAACAGGAGAGGAAGAAAAGGGGAGTATGTCAGAGGGGGAGACGAACCATGAGAGATGATGGACTCTGAAAAACAAACTGAGGGTTCTAGAGGGGAGGGGGTAGGGGGATGGGTTAGCCTGGTGATGGGTATTGAGGAGGGCACGTTCTGCATGGAGCACTGGGTGTTATGAACAAACAATGAATCATGGAACACTGCACCAAAAAACTAATGATGTAATATATGGTGATTAACATAACAATAAAAAATTTAAAAAAGAAAAAAAAATTCCACATATGAATGAAATCATATGGTATTTGTGTTTCTCTTACTTATTTAACTCAGCATATGTAAACTTGAATTTTGAAAGTTTTTCTTTTTTTAATTTTACTTTTTTAATAATTTTTATTGTTATGTTAATCACCATACATTACATCATTAGTTTTTGATGTAGTGTTCCATGATTCATTGTTTGTGCATAACACCCAGTGCTCCACGCACAATGTGCCCTCTTTAATACCCATCACCAGGCTAACCCATCCCCCCACCCCCCTCCCTTCTAGAATCCTCAGTTTCTTTTTCAGAGTCCATCGTCTCTCATGGTTCGTCTCCCCCTCTGACTTACTCCCCTTCATTCTTCCCCTCCTGCTATCTTCTTTTTTTTTCTTAACATATATTGCATTATTTGTTTCAGAAGTACAGATCCGTGATTCATCAGTCTTGTACAATTCACAGCGCTCACCATAGCACATACCCTCCCCAAGGTCTATCACCCAGCCACCCAATCCCTCCCACCCCCCACCACTCCAGCAACCCCCAGTTTGTTTCCTGAGATTAAGAATTCCTCATATCAGTGAGGTCATATGATACATGTCTTTCTCTGATTGACTTATTTCACTCAGCATAACACCCTCCAGTTCCATCCACGTCGTTGCAAATGGCAAGATCTCATTCCTTTTGATGGCTGCATAATATACCATTGTGTATATATACCACATTTTCTTTATTCACTTATCTGTCGATGGACATCTTGGCTCTTTCCACAGTTTGGCTATTGTGTTACATTGCTGCTATAAACATTGCAGTGCACGTACCCCTTCGGATCTTGTATCTTTGGGGTAAATACCCAGTAGTGCAATTGCTGGATCCTAAGGTAGCTCTATTTTCAACTGTTTGAGAAACCTCCATACTGTTTTCCAGAGTGGTTGCACCAGCTTGCATTCCCACCAACAGTGTAGGAGGGTTCCCCTTTCTCCACATCCCCGCCAACATCTGTCATTTCCTGACTTGTTAATTTTAGCCATTCTGACGGGTGTGAGGTGGTATCTCATTGAGGTTTTGATTTGGATTTCCCTGATGCCGAGTGATGTTGAGCACTTTTTCATGTGTCTGTTGGCCATTTGGATGTCATCTTTGGAAAAATGTCTGTTCATGTCTTCTGCCCATTTCTTGATTAGATTATTTGTCCTTTGGGTGTTGAGTTTGATAAGTTCTTTATAGATTTTGGATACTAGCCCTTTGTGGTGTAAGGAAATGGTCCAGTTTCATTCTTCTGCATGTGGCTGTTCAATTTTCCCAACACCATTTGTTGAAGAGACTGTCTTTTTTCCATTGGATATTCTTTCCTGCTTTGTCAAAGATGAGTTGATCATAGAGTTGAGGGTCCATTTCTGGGCTCTCGATTCTGTTCCATTGATTTATGTGTCTGTTTTTGTGCCAGTACTATACTGTCTTGATGATGACAGCTTTGTAATAGTGCTGGAAGTCCGGAATTGTGATGCCACCAGCTTTGCTTTTCTTTTTCAATATTCCTCTGGCTATTTGGGGTCTCTTCTGGTTCCATACAAATTTTAAGATTATTTGCTCCATTTCTTTGAAAAAGGTGGATGGTATTTTGATGGGCATTGCTTTGAATGTGTAGATTGCTCTAGGTAGCACTGACATCTTCACAATGTTTGTTCTTCCAATCCATGAGCATGGAACATTTTTCCATTTCTTTGTGTCTTCTTCAATTTCTTTCATGAGTATTTTATAGTTTTCTGAGTACAGATCCTTTGCCTCTTTGGTTAAACTTATTCCTAGGTATCTTATGGGTTTGGGTGCAATTGTAAATGGGATCGACGCCTTGATTTGTCTCTCTTCTGTCTTGTTGTTGGTGTATAGGAATGCCACCGATTTCTGTGCATTGATTTTATATCCTGCTACTTGACTGAATTCCTGTATGACGTCTAGCAGTTTTGGGGTGGAGTCTTTTGGGTTTTCCACATACAGTATCATATCATCTGCAAAGAGTGAGAGTTTGACTTTCTCTTTGCCAGTTTGGATGCCTTTGATTTCTTTTTGTTGTCTGATTGCTGTTGCTAGGACTTCTAATACTATGTTGAATAGCACTGGTGATAGTGGACATCTCTGCCACATTCCTGACCTCAGGGGAAAAGCTCTCAGCCTTTCCCCATTCAGAATGATATTCGCTGTAGGTTTTCATAGATGGCTTTTATGATATTGAGGTATGTACCCTCTATCCCTATACTCTGAAGAGTTTTGATCAAGAAAGGATGCTGTACTTTGTCAAATGCTTTTTCTGCATCTATTGAGAGGATCATATGATTCTTGTTCTTTCTTTTGTTAATGTATTGTATCACATTGATTGATTTGCAGATGTTGAACCAGCCTTTCAGCCCAGGGATAAAACCCATTTGGTCATGGTGAATAATCCTTTTAATGTACTGTTGGATCCTATTGGCTAGTAATTTGGTGACAATTTTTGCATCTAGGTTCATCAAGGATATTGGTTTGTAATTCACCTTTTTGATGGGGTCTTTTTCTGGTTTGGGGATCAAGGTAATAACTCATAAAATGAGTTTGGAAGTTTTCCTTCCATTTCTATTTTTTTGGAACAGTTTCAGGAGAATAGGTATTAATTCTTTAAATGTCTGATAGAATTCCCCTGGGAAGCCATCTGGCCCTGGGCTTTTGTTTGTTGGGAGATTTTTGATGACTGCTTCAATTTCCTTAGTGGTTATAGGTCTGTTCAGGTTTTCTATTTCTTCCTGGTTCAATTTTGGTAGTTGATACATCTCTAGGAATGCACCCATTTCTTCCAGGTTATCTAATTTGCTGGCATAGAGTTGCTCGTAATATGTTCTTATAATTGTTTGTATTTCTTTGGTGTTGGTTGTGATCTCTCCTGTTTCATTCATGAATTTGTTGATTTGGGTCATTTCTCTTTTCTTTTTGATAAGTCTGGCCAGGGGTTTATCAATCTTGTTAATTCTTTCCAAGAACAAGCTCCTAGTTTCGTTGATCTGTTCTACTGTTCTTTTGGTGTCTATTTCATTGATTTCTGCTCTGATCTTTATTATTTCTCTTCTCCTGCTGGGTTTAGGCTTTATTTGCTGTTCTTTCTCCAGCTCCTTTAGGTGTAGGTTTAGGTTGTGTATTTGAGATCTTTCTTGTTTCTTGAGAAAGGCTTGTATTGCTATGCACTTTCCTCTCAGGACTGCCTTTGCTGTATCCCAAAGATTTTGAACAGTTGTGTTTTCATTTTCATTGGTTTCCATGAATTTTTTAATTCTTCTTTAATTTCCTGGTTGACCCATTCATTCTTTAGTAGGATGCTCTTTAGCCTCCATGTATTTGAGTTCTTTCCGACTTTCCTCTTGTGATTGAGTTCTAGTTTCAAAACTTTGTCGTCTGAAAATATGCAGGGAATAATCCCAAACTTTTGGTACCAGTTGAGACCTGATTTGTGACCTAGGATGTGATCTATTCTGGAGAATATTCCATGGGCACTAGAGAAGAATGTGTATTCTGTTGCTTTGGCATCGAATGTTCTGAATATGTCTATAAAGTCCATTTGGTCCAGTGTTTCATTTAAAGTCTTAATTTCCTTGTTGATTTTTTGCTTAGATGATCTGTCCATTTCAGTGAGGGGGGGTGTTAAATCCCCCACAATTATTGTATTTTTGTCAATGTGTTTCTTTGCTTTTGTTATTAATTGCCTTATATAATTGGCTGCTCCCATGTTAGGGACCTAGATATTTACAATTTTTAGATCTTCTTGTTGGATAGACCCTTTAAGTAGGATATAGTGTCCTTCTTCATCTCTTATTACAGTCTTTGTTTTAAAATCTAATTTGTCTGATATAAGGATTGCCACCCTAGCTTTCTTTTGGTGTCCATTAGCATGGTAAATTGTTTTCCACCCCCTCACGTTCAATCTGGGGGTGTCTTTGGGTCTAAAATGAGTCTCTTACAGACAGCATATTGATGGGTCTTGTTTTTTAATCCAATCTGATAGCCTGTGTCTTTTGATTGGGGCATTTAACCTATTTACATTCAGGGTAACTATTGAAAGGTATGAATTTAGTGCCATTGTATTGCCTGTAAAGTGACTGTTACTGTATATTGTCTGTGTTCCTTTCTATGCTGCTTTTAGGCTCTCTTTTTGCTTAGAGGACCTCTTTCAATATTTCTTGTAGGGCTGGTTTTGTGTTTGCAAATTCCTTTAGTTTTTGTTTGTCCTGGAAGCTTTTTATCTCTCCTTCTATTTTCAATAACAGCCTAGCTGGATATAGTATTCTTGGCTGCATATTTTTCTCGTTTAATGCTCTGAAGATATCATGTCAGTCCTTTCTGGCCTGCCAGGTCTCTGTGGATAGGTCTGTTGCCAATCTAATGTTTCTACCATTGTAGGTTACATATCTCTTCTCCCGAGCTGCTTTCAGGATTTTCTCTTTGTCTCTGAGACTTGTAAGTTTTACTATTAGATGTTGGATGTTGACCTATTTTTATTGATTTTGAGAGGGGTTCTCTGTGCCTCCTGGATTTTGATGCCTGTTTCCTTCCTCACATTAGGGAACTTCTCTGCTATTATTTGTTCCAATATACCTTCTGCCCCTCTCTCTCTTCTTCTTCCGGGATCCCAATTATTCTAATGTTATTTCATCTTATCATATCGCTTATCTCACGAATTCTGCCCTCGTGATCCTGTAGTTGTTTATCTCTCTTTTTCTCAGCCTCTTTATTTTCCATCATTTGGTCTTATATATCGCTGATTCTTTCTTCTGCCTCATTTATCCTAGCAGTTAGTGCCCCCATTTCTGATTGCACCTCATTAATAGCCTTTTTGATTTCGACTTGGTTAAATTTTAGTTCTTTTATTTCTCCAGAAAGGGTTTCTCTAATAACTTCCACACTTTTTTCAAGCCCAGCTAGTCTTTAAAGTTATGATTCTGAACTCTAGCTCCAACATCGTACTAATGTCAGTATTGAGTAGGTCCCTGGCAGACGGTACTACCTCTTGTTCTTTTTGCTGAGGTGATTTTTTTCATCTTGTCATTTTGTCCAGAGGAGAACAGATGAATGAGAGAACAGAATGCTAACAGGTTAACAATGTCTCCAGCAAATATACTCTATACAAATCAGAAAAGACCTGAACCCAGGGAACAAGAAAGGGAAAGAAAGAAGAGAGAAAGAAAAAGGAGAAAGAAAAAGATAAAAACAAACAAAAATAGAACAAAACAAAAAGAAACCAGAATATGATCAAATATGATCAGGCTGGTGCATAGATCAGTGCCACACACTAGCTTTAGGGCATATTTTGGTCTGTTTGAAGAAAGTGCCTGCTAAAATTTTAAAGGAAGAAAGACTTATATATGTACAAATTAAGGGTTGATACAATGAAGGGATGGCAGATGACTAAAGATGAAAATTATAAAAGATTGTACAAAAGGAATTGATAAGAAGTTGTTTTTTAAAAAGAAAGAAGATTTAAAAAGAAAAAGAAAAAAGAAAAAAAAAGGGAGAGAATGTGATCAGGCAGGAGAATAGAACAAAGCCATACACTAGTGATTTAGGGTATATTTTGATCTGTTAGAAGAAATTGTATCTCAAAATTTTAAAGAGAGAACAACTTATATATATATGCCAAAAATAAGGGTAACTACTATGAAGGGATAAAAATATGACTCTAAAAATGAAAAATATTTTTTTTTTAAAAAAGGAATTGATAAGATGTTGTTTGAAAAAGGGAAAAAAATTAAAAAAAAAAACAGTTAAAAAATTAACTTTGAAAAACTAATGAATTATGGTAAAAAAGCCATGAATTCTATGTGCAGTATTCCCCAACGCTAGAGTTCTCCCGTTCTCCTTGATCGGTAAACTTGGTCTTGGCTTGCTGGCCGCTCGTGATCTTCTGGGGGAGGGGCCTGTTGCCGTGGTTCCCAAATGTCTTTGCCGGAGGCGGAATTGCCCCTCCCTTGTGAGTCCGGGCTAAGCAAGCTGCTCCGATTTGCTCTCAGGAGCTTTTGTTCCCTGCAAGCTCTCGGTATAGCTTTGGAGGACCAGGGTGAAAATGGTGGCCTCCCAGTCTCCGCCCGGAGGAGCCGAGAACTCGGGCCCCACTCCTCAGTGCGCCCTCAGAGAAAAGCAGTCACTCCCATCTCCCCGGTCTCCGGCCGCACTCCGTGCTCACCCGGCCTGTGATCGAGCATTTCTATGTCTGGCACCCGACCCCGTGTGGAGTCTCCAAACCCAGCAGATCCCTGTGGTGCACTTCCACGCCATTCCTCCCAGGGGAGGAAGGGGAGTCTCCCTGTCTCTGCCACTTTTTGGGTCCCTGCTGGAGGAGCAGTAGCCCGACTGGGCCGTGGATCACAGTTTATGGCCACCCCGAGCTGAGAGCCTGCACCTCGGCTCCGTCCCTGCAGCCGGCTTCCCCGCTCTGATACCTGGGAGCTCTGCCGCACACAGGCACCCCCGGTCTTTCCGTGACCCCGAGGGTCCTGAGACCACACTGTCCCGTGAGGGTTCCACCCCCCGCTTAGCCACTGGAGCGACATCCCTCAGCGGAGCCGACTTCTCAAAGTTCCGATTTTGTGCTCTGCTGCTCTATCACTTGCCAGAAGTGGCCGACGGAGGCCCCCTCCCCCGCTGTCTATCCTCCCAAATATCGCCTCGGATTCACTTCGCACGTTCTACCTTCCAGAAAGTGGTCGCTTTTCTGTTCAGAGTATTGTTACTATTCTTATTTTCAATCTCCTGTTGAGTTCGTAGGTGTTCAGAATGGTTTGATCCCTATTCAGCTGAATTCCTGAGACCAGACGAAATCCAGGTCTCCTACTCCTCCGCCATCTGAAAGTTTTTATCTTTTTTATTTAAGTAGACCACATGCCCAGTGTGGGATCCCAGCACGGTGCTTGAACTCATGACATTGAGATCAGGACCTGAGCTGAGATCAAGGGTTAGATGCTTAACTGACTGAGCCACCCAGGCACCCCTTGAATGATTTTTTATTTCATCATCTTGAGTTTCATCTGACATTATTTCAAGATAAATACAGACAGATATAAAGTATGATGGTATTTATTTGATAACTGTCATAAGCATAGACAATGGGGATTTTTTTACTTTTTTAATAAATAAAGAATTTCATTGTTTTATTTCATGATCTTTGTGTGTTGACCTTTATAAGGCCAGGTTTTGATCCTAAATTTTTCTGGTATAACTGTTTTAACTTTGTGTCATATATGTAGCAGGAATGGATATGTGTATGCCGAAATGTATATATATACATATTCTGTTATGTAGAATGAGGGCATTAATCCTATAATTAAAATATTTATTTGTAGTGTTTATTTGTAGCAACTAAAATAAAGAAGTTTATTGCCAATTTATTTCCTACATCTTGTCAACTAAACCTGACAGTGGTAACCTCAATTGTAAGTATATTGTGATAGTAATGGAAATATACAAACCCATCAGGCACTTTGAAATTTAAATCAGGGACTGTGTTATATAAATGAAGTAAGGAATATATTGCAAGCTATTGAAACTAACACTTAATATATTTGATCCATGTAAAATAGTCAATCAAGAGAATTTGAAATTTTAAAATATTTCACCTTAATTGTAGAGATTTTTTAAAACTAAAGAATTAGTTATTAACATTTATATTTCATTTATCTCAACTAATGAAGTAAGGAGCTTAGAAACGCCTCACATTTTTAAACATGTTACATTTGAATTCATTTTATATTAGGCATTTTATTAAATTTTTACAATAGATAACTTTAAATTTTCTAGTGAAATAATATTTTATTTATTCCTTTAAATTTATTCTTTATCTTGTTCAAAAGAGTAATTTAGATAACAAGGTCAATTCTTAACACATTGTTTTGCAATACCAAATATATGAAACCACATGAATTTTTGAAATTATGCTACAAGTTCTATCTTTAGGTCTATGTTTTTAGTTTAACTTACACTTTTACAAAATGTTCTAAGGAAAGGCGAAAATCAAATAAAAGCTGACATGAGGAAAATAGCTCAATGTGTCATAAAAATAAAGCATATTTAGCACTAGTGGGAGAATATATACCTATTTATAGATCCCCTACAATTATTTAACAAGGAAAATAGATGATAAGCCTTGGCCTATGAAGTTTTCCAAAGAGAAAATAGTTTTCTGTAGTGATTAAGCTTATTCTGTCAAATTATGATATCAATGTAACTCAATGTGCTTTAAAATTGCATATCCATTCCTCCTACACTTCTCTAATTTAAGCAAGTGATTTTCCAGCCTTATAAAATAGCAGATCATTTGAGGCTTAGCTAACATGCATACATACACATTTCATAAGAATTTAACATGTAAATAAAAGTGATTTCTTCATATAGAATTTACAGTTTTAGAGAATAATTTCAGCTGGTTGGTGGAGAGGAGAGTAAGTTTGTCTAATAAGAGCAAACTAAATTCTGAAATATGCAGCATTGCTTTTTCTTATTCAATTCTTCATAAGTGCTCTAATATAGCCACAGGCAGGATTCAATGCCTGGCTCAGGGGTCAAAGAGAAATGCAGTGGCTGTCTTTCCAAAGCTGCTGTTGTTCAAATTAGTCTGCCTCATGGGGAACCCAAGTGCCTTTTCCAGGGGATCATCTTGAATTCTAAATTTTGGTACTTTGGGCGTAAGTTAAATTTAACCAGAATGGAAATATTTTGATATTTGAGATACATATTTTTGTGTCTTATAGATAAAATGCATTTGCAGGCATTTAAAATATATATTAAATGTAAGACATATATTAGTTATATATAAAGATATATTTAATATATATATAACCATCCCCACTACATTTAATGATTTTGTCATTAAAGATCCTAAAGTGTTTATAAACCAAAGAGAAAAAAATACTATGTGTGAGACTTATCAGGATTTCATAGAGCTGTGGCATCAAATTAAATTATCTTCTGCTTTAAATTGCTTATCAGGCACAGCATTTCAAAATGCAATAGTAGAAAAAGAAATACAAGCACCTATTACATACATTTATGTCAGATGTGTGTGTGTGTGTGTGAGGGAGATGTAATGTGTTTTCTCACTGGTCCTACTAAGGTCCATAATTCATGAGTTTTTGTTATAATATTCCTACTATTGAATTCAAAGGGCCAGACTCTCATTCAGGATAATTTAGGCAAATGTATATGCCAGTCCAAAAGCAATTCAGTAAGCCACAGCAACAAGCTGAAAGTAAAATCATCTTGTGACCTGTATCTCAGGGACATGAAAACAAAAAACTGCACATTTGAGGAATCTCGGAGGCACGTGTTTTCAGGATCATTATAATAGTAGTGCTTCATTAATAAGCTTCAATCATTTTTTGATTCTTGTGTCTGGTCAGTTCTCCCTTCTTTGAAATCTTTTCCTCATGCTTCTCTTCCATATTCTTTATCCATTCCATAGCATTATCTAAATTATTGATTATCATTTTAAATTTTGGTTTACTCATAGCTCATGGTCTAATTTATATTCTTAATCTGTCCATTCATTGTTTTGCAATTTCATGTTTCTCTCAGTATTTCTTAATACAGTGTTCTGAAAAGTAAGACTTAAGCCAAGTTGGGAATAGTCATTTTCACACTATGCCCTCCAGTGATCTGGCAGGTCTGCTGAATGATACCCTTACCTTGGATATCTACTATTGGGACAATTATCACCAGTTGGGCTGTGAGAGTGGAGAATTTATATGTGAATTTGGCTTCTACGGCAATTCTAGAGCTACCCATTGGTAGGAATTATAGAGAGACACAGTTTTATTGTCAGGGACTGAAATATGACAGGCTTGACTATTACCCTGTATGTACTTTCTGAAATTAGGAGCTTAAAACTCTTGTTCTCTCACTGAACAAAATAAAAAGACAAATACTATCTTCATTGGCTTTCTCTTATGAGACGCTATACAGGTTTGAAAATAAATTTGCCAACACTTAAGCCATTTGCTAAAACTTATCTAAGAGGAACCTTGGCCCACTCTGCTTACTCTCAGTGGGGAGGAGTTAAAGAGTATTGCAAGTTAAGGATGAGCTGCTCTGACCGATGGGGAAAAGGAACATTGCCAACAAGTGATTCTTAGCAAAAACAAAAATAAAACAAAGTATCCACAGCTACTACTGAAAAGTTACTTGAAAACTCAAGATTTGCCTTTGTATGATCTCAGTTATCATAAAGCAGACAAAAAAAAATAACAGTAGTTGAAAAAAGGGAATTTACATCAGAATTAAGATAGGAAGGGAAAAATGAAGGGCATTGGAAATCAGAGGGGGAGACGGACAATGAGAGACTATGGACTCTGAGAAACAAACTGAGGGTTCTAGAGGGGAGGGGGCTGGGGGGATGGGTTAGCCTGGTGATGGGTATTAAAGAGGGCACGTTCTGCATGGAGCACTGGGTGTTATATGCAAACAATGAATCATGGAACACTACATCAAAAACTAATGATGTAATATATGGTGATTAACATAACATAAAAAAAAGATACCATGAGAAAAAAATGTATTCTTTACATTTTAAAAATAATTAAATAGACTATATGAACTAATGTTGTTATGGAAGAAAGTCAGCTAGCAGGAATGATTATAAAACTTAGAATCCTGTAGCCACACAACCAGACATCAGACAGTCTGTCCAGTCTGGTGGCACAAGGCTCGAGTGAGTGCAGGAGGGAAGTGCATCACCAACATTAGGGTTTGATTAAAGCCTGCATTTTGGACTGTGGCATCTCTCAGCCCCTTCTTTGATGATTCCCAGAATTCTGGCTGCCTGGCATTTTCCTGCTCAGCAAATGTGGGAGAATCCTCTGTGGAATCCAAGTTGGTAAAAAAAAAATTAAATGCTGATATTGACATTTGTGGGGCAAGGTAAGTCTAATTCTATGACCCAGGCAGAGAAGAATTAGAAAGGTAGCAAGAAAAAGATTTGAATCTTGAAAGTGATAGAGAGGCAACATAAAAATGAAAGATGAGTTAGATTACAGGTGAGCAAAATGAACAATGTGGGTGTTTACAAACCTCCAGTGCTATACAGAGAAACAAAAGCAAATGGCAAGTCAGAAGCAAGTTCTCTAGTTTTCCATGGACATTTTCTTTGAAAAGCTTTTTGTAAATAAGACTCTAAGACCATAATGCAATCATATTTGAAATTTTAACAGAAAACAAAATTTTGTCAAGATATTTTAGGTATGAGAAGATTAAGAAGTTAAAGTTTTTAGAACTAAAAATAATTATTAATAAAAGCTTATTTAGCATTCTGTGTTGTATTAATACACTGTATTGTACCCTGTATATTGATACACTGCCTTCTTACTCCCTCTGTGTGTCCTATTCATTTGCCCTAGTGAAATAATTATGTTAGTTTCAGAGCAGCTACATCGAGTCTTGCATTTAAACTTCTGTTTTTTGTTTTGTTTTGTTTTGCTTTTTTTTCTGTTTATACAATGCTAACTGTGTTTTGTTAAAGCACAGAAGGTATCTGTGTTTCACAGGATGAAAAGGATGGAGTTTCAGAAAGGAGGATGAGAAAGAAATCTACAGTGAAAATACTTACTTTACCTATAGCCGATGATGTGCATTATTTATATATCATTATATGTGAATGCACACTTATTTAATGTATATTAAGACAAAATGTAAGCTAAAGTTGAAGATATTCCTTGATCTGGATTTAGATTGTCTGTTTTCAAATCTTGACTGTTTTACATACTAGCTAGTGAGCTATTTTTTTCAATCTGTGCTCTTCACCTTTAAATGGAGTTAATGAGAACTACTTCCTAGTGATTTTATGAAGTGCGGCAAACTGAATGTTTGTGTCCCTAAAATTCATATGTTGAAACCTAATCCCCATCATGATGGTATTTGGAGCTGGGACCTTTGGGAGGTGATTAAGTCTTGAGGGTGGAGCCTTCATGGATGGGATTAGTACCCTTATGAAAGATGTCCCAGAGAGCTCCCGTGCCCCTTCTGCAACATGAGGACTGAGTGACCAGGAAGCAGGACTTCATCAGACATCGAATCTGCTGGTGCCTTGATTTTGGACTTCCCAGGCTCCAGAGCTGTGAAAAATAAATTTCTATTGTTTATACACCATCCAGTCCTGTACAGTGTTTTATTATGAAAGCACAAATGGATTAAGGCGTGAGAATTAAATAAGTAATGTTTATCAATATTTGGCATATAGTAAAACTATGTGGTTGTTAAAGAAATAAATATGTTAAAAGTATTATATGTGAATTGGAAAAGAAAATGAAAACTAAAATTGTACAACTTATTTTCACACATAATATAAAGCAATTATGTGTATGCAATTTTCACTTATATAAAATATACAAACATTTATCTATCAGTATAAATAGATAATAGTTGTTAATAGCTCAGAGAGTTTTATTGCTCTTTATACTTGTAATTGTTTGAAATCAATTATTCTGTACTAAAATGCATACTGTAGAAACAGAAGTTAATTTTTATATTTTCTTAATATTTTTTATCTGCTATTGGGCATTTGCATGTAATTTGCAGTACATGGTTAATCTACAACTTATTAATGGTCTTTAAAGAAAATTTTGTGGGGCACCTGGGTGGCTCAGTCATTAAGCGTCTGCCTTCAGCTCAGGTCATGGTCCCAGAATCCTGGGATCGAGCCCTGCCTCAGGCTCCCTGCATGGCAGGAAACCTGCTTCTCCCTCTCCCACTCCCCCTGCTTGTGTTCCCTCTCTCGCTGTGTCTCTCTCTGTCAAATAAATAAATAAAATTAAACAAAAAGAAAATTTTGTTTTTTTATTTAAAGATCTCAGATTACAATATGTATGATTTAACTGTCAATTGTGATATTTATAACTGACTGGAATTTAAATGTGGATCATTACTTTTCCTAAAACTTGTATATTTGCTGAAGTCATTATAATATTCCATTTATTTTCCATATTTATCCTGTTTGTATTTGATTTATTTTCAAGTTATACATATATACTTGTAATTAGAGTCTTTATACACATTTAAATCATACTAATCATACATAAAATTTTTTTTAAAAATGTAGGTATGTCTGGGCCAGATGGACCTCATAGATATATACAGAATATTCCACGCTAAAACAACAGAATACTCATTCTTCTAGAGCACACATGGAACTTTCTCCAGAATAGAGCACATACTGGGTACAGATCAGGTTTAAACCAATACCAAAAGATTGAGATTATTCCCTGCATATTCTCATATCATCATGCTTTAAAACTGGAACTCAATCACAAGAAAAAATTTGGAAGAAATTCAAACACTTGGAAGCTAAAGACCACTTTGCTCAAGAATGTTTGGGTCAACCAAGAAATCAAAGAAGAACTTAAACAATTCATGAAAACCAGTGAGAACAAAAACACATTGGTCCAAAACCTATCCTAAGGGGGAAATACATAGCCATCCAAGCCTCACTCAAAAAAATAGAAAAATCCCAAATTCACTAACTAACTTTACACTTTAAAGAACGGGAAAAAACAACAAACGATGCCTAAACCATGCATTAGAAGAGAAATAATTAAGATTAGATCAGAGATCAATGAATTAGAAACCAGAAACACAGTAGATCAGATCAATGAAACCAGAAGCTGGTTCTTTGAAACAATTAATAAGATTGATAAACCACTGGCCAGACTTATCCAAAAGAAAAGAGAAAGACCCAAATTAATAAAATTATGAATGAAAGGGGAGAGATCACAACTGACAGCAAGGAAATAAAAACAATTATTAGAAATTATTATCAACAACTATATGCCAATAAATTGAGCAACCTGGGAGAAATGGATGCTTTCCTGGAAACCTATAAACTCCCCAGACTGAAACAGGAAGAAATTGACAACTTGAATAGGCCAATAAGCAGTAACAAGATTGAAGCAATGATCAAAAATTAAAAAAAAAAAAAAAAGCCTCCCAAAAAACAAGAGTCCAGGGCCTGATGGATTTCCTGGGGAATTCTACCAAACATTCAAAGAAAAAAATAATACCTATCTTCCTGAAGCTGTTTCAAAAAATAGAAACAGAAAGAAAGCTTCCAGACTCATTCTATGAAGCCAGCATTACCTTAATCCCCAAACCAGGCAAAGACCCCATCAAAAAGGAAAATTTCAGACTGATATCCCTGATGAATATGGATTTTAAAAATTCTCAACAAAATCCTAGCTAATAGGATCCAACAATACATTAAAAGCACCATCCACCATGACCAAGTGGGATTTACCCTGGGATGCAAGGGTGGTTCAACATTTGCAAATCAATCAGTGTGACAGAACACATTAATGAGAGAGAAGAACCATATGGTCCTTTCAATTTATGCCGAAAAACATTTGACAAAGTAAAACATCCTTTCCTGATTAAAACTCTTCAGAGTATAGGGATAGAGGGAACATTCCTCAAGTTCATAAAATCCATCTATGAAAAACCCACAGCGAATATCATCCTCAATGGGTAAAAGCTGAGAGCCTTTCCCTTAAGATCAGGAACACATCAAGGATGCCCACTCTTGCCACTATTGTTCAACATAGTATTAGAAGTCCTAACGCAGCCATCAGACAACAAAAAGAAATAAAATGTATTCAAATTGACAAAGAAGAAGTCAAACTTTCTCTCTTCACAGATGGCATGATACTTTATGTGGAAAATCCAAAAGACTCCACCTCCAAATTACTAGAACTCATACAGCAATTCAGTAATGTGGCAGGATACAAAATCAATGCACAGAAATCAGTTGCTTTCTTATACACTAACAATGCAACTGTAGAAAGAGAAATCAGAGAAACAATTCCATTTACAATAGCACCAAAAACCATAAAATACCTCAGAATAAACCTAGCCAAAAAGGTAAAGCAGAAAAGACCCTGAATTGCCAAGGAAATGTTGAAAAAGAAAAACAAAACTGGGGGCATCACATTGTCTGATTTCAAGCTATATTACAAAGCAGTGATCACCAAGACAGCATGCTACTGGCACAGAAACAGACATATAGACCAATGGAAAAGAATAGAGAACCCAGATATGGACCCTCGACTCTATGGTCAAATAATCTTTGACAAGGCTGGAAAAAAATATGCAATGGAAAAAAGACAGTCTCTTCAATAAGTGGTGCTGGGAAAATTGGACAGCTATATACATAAGAATGAAACTCAACCATTCTCTAACACCATACAAAAAGATAAACTCAAAATGGATGAAAGACCTCAATGTGAGACAGGAATCCATCAAAATCCTGGAGGAGAACATAGGTAGGAACCTCTTCGACAATGGCCACAGCAACTTCTTTCAAGATACATCTCCAAAGGCTAGTGAAACAAAAGCAAAAATCAACTTTTGGGACTTCATCAAGATAAAAAGCTTCTGCACTGCAAAGGAAACAGTCAACAAAACAAAGAGGCAACCCACAGAATGGGAGAAGATATTTGAAATGACACTAAAGATAAAGGGCTGGTATCAAAAATCTATAAAGAACTTCTCAAACTCAACACCCAAAAAACAAATAATCAAGTCAAAAAATGGGCAGAAGATATGAAAAGACACTTCTCTGAAGAAGACATAAATATGGCTAACAGACACATGAAAAAATGTTCATCATCAGTAGCCATCAGGGAAATTCAAATCAAAACCACATTGAGCTACCACGTTACACCTGTTAGAATGGCAAAAATGAACAGGGAAAGAAACAACAAATGTTGGAGAGGTTGTGGAGAAAGAGGAACCCTCTTACACTGTTGGTGGGAATGCAAGTTGGTATAGTCACTTTGGAAAACAGTATGGAGGTACCTCAAAAAATTAAAAGTAGAGCTACCCTATGACCCAGCAATTGCACTACTGGGTATTTAGCCCAAAGACACAGATGTAGTGAAAAGAAGGGCCATATGCACCCCAATGTTCATAGTAGCAATATGTGCAATAGCCAAACTGTGGAAAGAGCTGAGATGCCCTTCGACAGAGGAATGGATAAAAAAGATGTGATCCATATATACAGTGGAATATTACTCAGCCTTCAGAAAGGATGAATACCCAACTTTTACATCAACATGGAGGGGACTGGAGGAGATTATGCTAAATGAAATAAGTCAAGCAGAGAAAGTCAATTATCATATGGTTTCACTTATTTGTGGAACATAAAGAATAGCATGGAGGACTTTAGGAGAAGAAGGAAAAAATGAAGGGGGGTAATCGGTGGGAGAGAAGAACCATGAGAAACTATGGACTCTGAGAAACAAACAGGGTTTTAGAAGGGAGGGGGTGGGAGGATGGGTTAGCCTGGTGATGGGTATTAAGGAGGGCACGTACTGCATGGAGCACTGAGTGTTATACGAAAACAATGAATCGTGGATCACTACATCAAAAACAAATGATGTATTGTATGGTGACTAACATAACATAATAAAATTAAAATAAATTAAAAAAATATATGTGTGTAATGATCTGTGAACTTCATATTCCAACATTCTATGTGTTTCTCATTATTATTTATGATAAATATCTTCAGGAATTTAGCTTTTCTATCCTTGGAGCTTCCAGGACACTTGATTCAAATCTCTGGTTATATGGTATTGTATATTCTGCTAACCCTAACCAGATCATAAGCTCTTAATTGGGGACAGGGACATGAATTATTTATCTTTATATTTCCAGCAATTACCATAGCTCCTGTAACATAACAACCACTTGATAATTTTAGATAAATACACTAAACATGACAATTTAATATCAGTACCATCTATGACATTGACATGAGTAATTGGCTATACGTGTGTTCTAATGCACATAAAGAAGTGTATACATAGAGGAGTATTTGAGAAATTTGAATATATCTAAATTAATTTTAGATTAATAGTATATAATTAATAAAGACATGCTATCTATGTTATAATATTGAATCCAAATCCTATATGATCCCAAAGCATGATTAAAAAAAAAAAAGAATTCTATATAGAACTTGAGAACTTGGCTTAAAGATAACAATGCTTTTTCTCAAGCGAGAACCCAAAATATGCTTTGATGTACTCTGTCATAGAAGATACTATACAGAAGCAAACAATTATAAAGCTTCAACAACTTACAGTACTCTTATAATATTTATTTGCCTTCTCATCAATGAGTAAAAATCAACAATAAAAAGGAGGTCACTATAGTATATCTTTTGTCAGTAACATTCACCAATAAAATTATCATAATCTCAAATAGCATTTTAAATATTCTGCAAAAAATGTCCACACATGTCTACTTCCATAAATTACCTTTCACCTCTAGGCTAAAATGGTAATGGGATGTTGTAAGATGAAATATAAAATTATTGAGATACCTGAAAACATATTTGTTTCAGAAGGTTTTTGTTATGCAGTTTATAAATCTTATATAAAAAGATAACTTCACTAGTTCCAACCTCATTTTGGGTCACCATGATCTAAGCAGAAAGTAAAGCGTACTGCTAAGAAAGATTCCTGACTTCACCATTTAGTATGTGTGTAATTTAGACAATATTTTAAATCCCTTTGTCTTATTTAAGCTCTCTTTATCTGTAAAATGAAAATACTAATACTTACGGTATCTTTATGAGGAGAAAATGAAATAGGATGAAACTAGCACAAAATTCTTCCTGGCACAGAGCTGAGTTAGATTTCAATAAACAAAATCTAAATTAAAAATAATTTTGTGTTCAAATCATATTTTAATATATTTTATAATCTCCACTATTGCATCATTGTCCTTTTTAAGAGATCATACTTATATTGGTTTATACTTGTTTACTAAAGAACCCTTAATGATTTGGACAATGTCTTCATTGAAATTGTTTCCAATTATTATTCACTTTACCAAACCATGTATACCCCTCAAGATTCCCAAGTATTTTTATTTATGTATTTCTTCTTAAAAACTTGTTTCTCTACAATTCTCTACCATCAATCCACTAGCTTGCTGAGATTAAGACACAGTTTTTCATAGATACTGTCAAACATACATTGCAATAGTTTGGGACTAGAATATTTCTCATTCTTAAAATCACTGCCTCCTTCATCTCCTCTGGTCTCTGTGAGAGTTTTGAAAGTTTGAAATCAAAGTCTTTATGATGTTTTTCTAAATATTCTTTGTAGGGATTTCCTTGATTTCAGGCTATTAAAAGTTTGCTTTATTTTATTTTAAGCAAGGGGCAAAAAAGTTTATCTCTTCTAATCCAAGAAAATATTCTGTTGTGCAAATTGATTGTGTAAGAATTATTGAAAATATTTAATAAAATGCATTATAATAGAATACATTATAATGAACTGAGTGGCATTTATTTTCATATGAAGAGAGGAAATATAAATGTTAATTATTTATTCATTACTGAACATCTGATGGAATCATCTACTTGTCATCTGTCTAAACTGCCAACCATTTCTCCTCATTCATTTGTTTGTTGGCTAAATGCTCAGTCTTTCTTTCCATCCCTGCCTTTCTAAATTAGGTGATTCCAAAGTCCACATCCAACACCATGACTTCTTGATTTCTAATCCATTTTGCCCTCTTCATTGCTAACGAACTTCCCCAATCAATGTCTAACACTAGTTGTCAGATTTATGCTCTGAGGTTCTGCAACTGCTTCATCTCCAAAATGTCCAACTCAAGTATCCCTTCTCCCACCACAATCTTCTCTAAGAAAATATGTCTATTGGTTCTGGGGGGAAAAAAGTCAATATCATTTCAGTTTCCCTTCAAGAGCCTGGTAATTTGATCAATAATATGTATGCTATGCTTTGCTTCTTACAAAATTTTAACTTCTCATTCATTAGGAAATCCAAGCCTGACAATTCACATGTAAACCTTGTATTTAATTAAATAAATTACTTAACAAAATATTATTTAAAATATAAATATCTCTACAAAAACCAAAAGGAAAATATATATACAACCAAAGTTGTAAAAATGGCGTTGTCAGTAATTGATGAATTTTATAATTATGTCTTTTTGAATTTAAGATATGATTTATTCTGTAAGATATGACACTTTTTGAATTATCTATCAAAAAATTTTAAATAATAAAAAATGTATAACCATATGGCAAAACCTAATCTAATCTTATCATTTGAATATATAATATTTTCTCTCTGTTACATTTTCATGTATAATAAATATGCATTCTTTATGCTATGGTGTATCTCATTCATGAGAGTTTGCTTGACAGAACTGATTCAATCTGCATTAGGAAGAATCAAAGCATCTTTTAAAATGATTGAATGTTATTAATATATGTTCCTCACAATCCTGCAATCACTTACCAGAGGTATCATCTATTGGACAGCCCTTGGATTAGAATAATTCAAGTGATGGCCCATGTGGCCTAATTTTTAAATGTGAGTGATATATTCTCTTCTAGACTGATACCGCTAAATCTATGTCATTAATCTCATTTTAAAATAATTTGTATTTTAGGTTTACTTGTTTGGATTTTAGGGAAGATTATAATCTCACATTTGGAACTTGAAAACTCTCTGTAGCTTTTTTTTTTTAATAAAGCAGTTGATGTCAGCCTTTGCACAATTATCAAATTGGAAACTGATAATTTATTCCCCACGTCTTCCTCTTTCTCATCTACCACATCTATTCAGTTATTAAGTCCTTAATTTCTACCTCCTCATTTTATATCTATCTTTTCTTCCTGACCCGTCTCTACTGCAACTATCTCAAATTCAAGTGCTTGGGGCACCTCGGTGGCTCAGTCAGTTGAGCATCCAACTTTTGATTTCAGTTCAGGTCATGATCTCAGGGTCATGGGATCGGGCCCCATGTCAGGCTTTACACTCATCAGGGAGTCTGCTTGAGATTCTAACTCTTCCTCTCCCTCAGCCCCTCCCACCCATGTACTCTCTCTCTCTAAAAACAAACAAACAAACAATAAATCTTTACAAAACAAAATATAAGTCCTCAACTTACCCATCTATTTCAGTTGCTTGTTAATTGGTCTGACTGAATTCAGTCCATTGACAATATGACAGCCACAGTTATATAATTCAAATCTGATCACATATTTCTCTAGCTAATCAAATTATTCCCCCAAAGCACTTTGATAAATTATAATATCTTATTTCTATATGTCCCAGAAATGTATTAGCAATGTCTTCTGTTTTTCGTTTGTTTTCCTGTTTGCCTGTTTACTTTTAGTTTATATTTTTCAACAAAGAAATGTATGCAGTTGCTAAAATTAAATAGTACTAAAATGCTTTTAGTAAATTGTGACAGACCTCATATCCACTTCCCCACATCCTCAGATCCACTCTGTAGAAAATTATTTTCAATTGTTTCTAGTGAGACATCTTTGAAAGTTATATCCAGACTTTTAAATTATGATAATGTCACCCACTCTTTTTAATGTATCAACTATAGACATAACCTACTGACTCTCTCTATGAAAGGTGGGACTCAGCTAACATTATGTACCTCATCCTCCTCTTCCCTTCATTTTTTAAGTTAAAGGATTAATTCTTCTGTTTGTACATAAATATACTTCCTCAAAAGTTCTTAAAACTTAATTTTGACACCTTATCTGTATTACAGTCTATTACAGTTTATCTGTAATGTAATAATTTATTGGGATGTTAAGGCATTTATAGACCTACTTATCTGTAATACTATGTTAAATAGCATTGCATGAAAATTTAAAAGGTGTTAACTTTAGCCTTGAGATCTTCCAGTCTATAAACATGAACCTTCATGGCAATAGCAGTAAAAAGAAACAAACAAATAGGAGTTTCTAATGCATACATACTGAATGACCATAAGCTATAAGCTTATAAATTATATGCTATATTCTATAAACTATAGATTAGTGTTTGATTCTGAGGCTATGGAATTCATAATTAAAAATATAATTCTACGTTAGAAGTCACTTCCCAATAACACAGTTGGCCGTCTTTCTTTTACACAGCATGACCATAGCTTTCAAATGCATTTTTCTCCTGGCAATGCCAACTTTTACCTATCACTTCTGATTAAAAATCATGTGTCCTTGGTGTGTTTGTGCATGCACACCTTACTGGAATATTTGAGAAATGGTTCCTATTTATATTTTGTTTGATAATTTTCTTTTTCTTAAATAATTTTGTTGGAAATTACAGAGAATATGAAACTTAACAAACTTTTATTTTATATATTTTAATTTGTTTAAGATTTTATTTATTTATTTGACAGAGAAAGAGACAGCAAGAGAGGGAACACAAGCAAGGGGCGTGGGAGAGGGAGAAGTAGGCTTCCCACCAAGCAGGGAACTCGATGCGGGGCTCAATCCCAGGACCCTGGGATCATGACCTGAGCCGTAGGCAGATGCTTAATGACTGAGCCACCCAGGCACCCCTATTATAAATATATATTTTTCCCTATTTTATATATTTTAATAAATGCATTTGGACTTGGGTTATCCTTTTCTGCTTTTGATAATTAAATGTATAGATGTTTTATAATGAATGCCTTCACTCACAAATAGGAATATCAAAATTTATGCTTCAGAATAAATTTTGGTTCATGAAAAATGATCTCAATGTCCCTAATAACATACAGATTACTCATCGTTTTTCAAATACAAAAATGACAAAGAGTGAAAAAGAAATAGGTTATTTTTTGCATATTTTATTATTCTAAACAATTTGAGTATATTATGATATAAAATATATCCCTCTCATCTTTTTAAGGAGAATACTGGATGTTTTTTAAGCATTAAATAAATACAGGTCATATATTATTTAATCAAATTTAAATATTTTTTCTAAACAAAATATTTAAAGCTGCAGTAATATAATCATGAATAAATATAAATTAATATGGAAAATGGCCCACAGGATCTAAATTTTAGAAGGAGAATATAAATCTTTAATTCCGTTACTGTAATTAAAAAAACTTTCATTCTTATAATTAAGCTTCATTTTACTGTAAGCACTTTCTTTAGCTGAATGCTCTGGGTTGTCAAAAGGATTAGAATCTCTTTCTTTGCTTACATCTTATCACAAGGAAAATTATCAGCATTTATCATTACTCATTAAAGAAATTATGTACAATTCTATTCAAGATCGAGACATTGGAAGATCCTGAATTCACCTCTTCCCAAGGACACCAAATCTACAGCTATATATGGAATAATTTCCTCTGGAAAAAAAATAAAAACTTTTAGAGCAACCCCTTAACATCAGGCAAAGGAGAAGGAAACCACAATGAAGGGGCTAGAAAAGACTGAGACAGAATCTCACTATAAATCCTACCCCTGGCATGGTGACCCACAACTGAGAGGGAACTCAGAATCCAGAGTTTCCTTCTGAGTAGGGAAGTGTTCATACCCCACATAAGGCACACAAACTTTTAAGATAGGCACTTGAGGAATGAGTTTCCAAAATATCAGGTTTTGAAGACCAACTTCTGGCCACGTGACCGTGGGTTTGTGGCAAACTGAGGAATGGCTCTTCAATGTCTTGTAAGCAGACTCACCCACCCTAGGTCCTGGCACAGAAGCAGCTTTGAAAAACTCCTACACTTTATATGAAAGAGATTCATTTCCTAAGATTAAAGCATTGGTCTGAGGGGCAGGGTCCTCCTGGATACTCTCCAAGGACAGATGCTGGTGGGACCCACCCGCCTGATTTCCTTTTGCCTTGTTAAAGCCAACGAGTGCCATCTTTCTTTTCTTTCTTTCTTTCTTTCTTTCTTTCTTTCTTTCTTTCTTTCTTTCTTTCTTTCTTTCTTTCTTCTTTCTTTCTTTCTTCTTTCTTTCTTCTTCCTTCCTTCCTTTCTTCCTTCCTTCCTTCCTCCCTTCCTTCCTTCCTTCCTTCCTTCCTTTTTCTTTCTTTCTTTCTTTCTTTCTTTCTTTCTTTCTTTCTTTCTTTCTTTCTTTCTTTCTTTCTTTTCTTTCTTTCTTTCTTTCTTTCTTTCTTTCTTTCTTTCATCTTTCTTTCTTTCTTCCTTTCTTTCTTTCTTTCTTCTTCTTTCTTTTCTTTCTTTCTTTTTCTTCCATTTGGTGGGGACCATCTTTATGCTCCAGCTGGTGGCTGCCATCTTTCATGCTCTCTCTCTGCCTTGTTAAAGTTGAAAGGTTCTGTCATTTTTTCCCTTTTCTTTTTTCTTTTTCTTTCTCTTTTTGTCTTTTTCTTTTTTTTCTTTCCTCTCTTTTTTTTTTCCTTTACTTTTATTTTCCCAATTTTTTTCTTTTCATTTTTTGGTTGGGTGCCACGTTTGCAGTTCCCCTATCCTCACTCGACCCAGTGGGCACCATCTTTGCACTCTCCCTCTGCCACTTTCCAAAGCACCAGTATCTCCCAGAGGGAGTTTCTGTACATATCTGGTGGCCCAGGTTTTATATCTGGGGACATGGTTTTTGTGACTGCTATCCAGGGGATGCCCCTTGATCATCTGGCTCTTGATTCCTCGGTCTCATGGGACTGTAACAATCAAAGAGACAATTCTTAGCAGAATACCACTCCCAAGATACTGCACAGATAGAAGACTGAAACAAACCACAAGTCTTTCTGAGAAAGAGGACTATTTGCTTGTCTAGGAGTTTTGGCCTAAGAAGCGGTTTCTAGTTTAGCACACTTTTAGCGGTTATAGAGGAGCTCTTAGGGAATGGAGGCCAGTAAATATAATCTTTGTGTTCTCCACCCTGCCTCTTTCCACCTAGCCAGTATCCTTCGAAAGGAACTTATACCTTTCTCTGGTGTCCTGATTTTTGAAGCTATGGCCAAGGGATACACCTACATTGCCTGGTTCTGATGGCCAACAGGGCTTATGCTTACAGGTCCCACAGGATTACAACCAGGAGAGAAAGAGTTTTTAAACAGCTACCTCCTCCAGGACAGAGCAAGAAGCAACAGACCCAGGAGTCCAGTCTTTCTGTGAAGTGCCCACTGATGGTTGAATGAATAAAGAATGCATGTCATACATATACAATGAAACATTATTCATCCATAAAAAAGAATAAAGCCTTGCCATTTGCAACAGTGTGGGTGAAACTCCAGAGTATTTGCTAAATAAAATAAATCAAAGAAAGACAAATATCATATGATCTCACTGATATGTGGAATCTGAAAGAAAGAAAAGAATAAATAAAAGGAAGGAAGGAAGGAGAGAAGGGGGGAGAGACAGAGGGGAAGAAGAGAGAGAGGAAAGAAGAAAAACGAAAGGAAGAAACAAAGAAAAAGAAAGGAAGGAAGGAAAAACAAAAACAACAACAAAACAAACAAACAAACAAACAAACAAAAAAACAGGCTCCTACAGAGAACACATTGGTGGTTCCCAGGCAGGGGGTTTGGGGTGGGTGACTGAAATGGGGAAAGGTAGTCAAAAGGCACATTCTTACATTTATAAAATAAATAAGTCATGGGAATGTAATGTACAGAAGGGCGACTATAGTTAATAATACCATATTGCATATTTGAAAGTTGCTAACAGAATATATCTTAAAAGTTCCCATCTTAAGAAAAAAAATTCTGTAACTATGTAAGGTGAATTAAACTGGATTCATTGTGGTTATCATTTTGCAATATATACAAATAGTGAATCATTTTATTGAACACTTGGAACCAACACAATGTTGCATGTCAATTATACTTCAACATAAAACATGAGGAAAATAAATGTAGGGAGCATACTTCCAAGATAGCCCATATTATCCACTTAGAATCCCCTGAAAACATAGATAATATGATAATCTAGAAAATAATACTTTTTTTAGTTTTAATTTTTAAATCTAAGTTCCACCTTGCTACCTCTTATATAAATAAAATGAAGAATTCTTGATCTTTATTTGCTCTGTCACTGATTTACTATATCACCTTCAGAGTTTGTCATCAGTCACATAAAACAACATGCCATCAAAATAGAAACCTTCACAATTTCAAAACTTTAGTGATTTCTTAAAAAAAAAAAAATCCCTAGCACAGAGTTGAAGTTAGATGATTGGAGTTAGGTAAGGACATATTTCATAGAGAAGCTTTTCTTAAAGCAGACATCACTCTTTTCCACTTCCCATTACAAAGATTTGATATATATGTCAAACCTACTCAGTTTTTCCCTGATTTATGCCACTTACTTGATAGATCCAATAGTCAAATTGAGATATAACAGTCAAAATGACTTCACAAATTAGTCCCAATACAAAATGGCTTTATTATGTATAATGTAGAATTTTATAAAAGATGAATTTTTAGACAATATTATTTTTTATGATGATAGAGAAATAATGTTACTAGAAATGACAAAGTTCACTCCACATGGTTACTTTTTGTTAAAAGGAAAAAGATTGAGTAAAATTGATTTTGCCTTTTTGAAAAATATAAATTCTTTAAAGTATTTATATCTTTATATATTTTCAGGTAAAGGACTGAAAGTATTTTTA
Source organism: Eumetopias jubatus (assembly GCF_037043125.1). Classification (NCBI taxonomy): domain Eukaryota; kingdom Metazoa; phylum Chordata; class Mammalia; order Carnivora; family Otariidae; genus Eumetopias; species Eumetopias jubatus. The sequence goes on from NW_028274807.1 coordinate 36,995,027, forward strand.
GGATAGTTATCTTTAGAAACTTGGCCCTTACCTCCCCAACCAGGAAAAGTATGGTGGAATCTAAAGTAAAATAGCATTTATCTGATACCTTAAGGCATGATGCTAAATTCACCTGGGAAATTAATTCTTTAGTAGGATCTTAGAAAATAAAATCCTTATGTGATGAGTAAAGTGTTTTTTGATCTAAGCAAACGTCTGTGCTGTTTTTCTTCACAAGAATATCATTCTATTTAATCAAATATAAAATATCATCTGATAAAAACACATTCTTATTTCACATAAAGTGTGAATAAATGTGAATCTTAGAAATTATTAAATGTAATAGAATGGGCACTAATCTGAGAAGGCCCCTTCAGGACAAACAACAATATCAACAACAAAAGAACTTAATGTACTTAATGTAATCAAATACCCCCTCAAAAAGCTACAGAAAGCCAATAGGTAGCATGTATTCAGGTGGTATATTTTTCATCATGGAATGATAACTCCTCAAAATCCATATAATACAAAAAATTATTTGTGTTTTTAAAAGATTGTGACAATTTTAGACACAAAGTAAAAATATATCTGTTGAATATTTTAGACAATAAAATGTTGAAAAACAGATTTTAATGAACACACCCATAGCTTTCTCATTTCCTTTTTTTTTTTAAGATTTTATTTATTTATTCATGAAAGACAGAGAGAGGCAGGCAGAGGGAGAAGCAGGCTCCCTGCAGAGTAGGGAGCCCAATACGGGACTCAATCCCAGGACCCTGGGATCACGACCCGAGCCAAAGTCAGAAGCTTAACCGACTGAGCCACCTAGGCACCCAGCTTTCTCATTTCTGAAGAAAACGTGATACCCTCAGCAAGTACCATTACATTAAGTATAGCCTTTTGTTTGTACAGATATTGACTATGTTTGATTGCAATATTCAACTTACTCCTACTTTTTACCTTTCTCATATATTAATAAAGGCAAGTAATAGTATCATCTGATATGAAAGATGTATTGTTTAACCTGTTAGGAATAAAAGAGATGTACTCTGTACTGTTGAAGGTTAGCTTTGAAGAGGAATTTCCCAGAATAGACTGCTTTTTTGTGGCCCAGAGCACTGGTTGTAAGGCAGTCTTATTTAAATATTTAGGCTAATTATAAGGAAATAATGTAACCAGAATGTTCTCTCAATTTTCATGAAATATGATTAACTGTATCCCTTATTGGTTCTTTTTCATTAAAGTTACCAAAAAAAAAAAAAGTATTAAGATGGTCCAATCCTGCCAGAGGCAGGACTTCTGTGATGGACTTTGGTTTAAGGAATCCCCAGTGGCCTAGCCAAAATGTTCTATTACCTGCACTGGAGTCTGGGCTATGCCTATGTAACTCTTCTTTGTTCTCTCTCTCTTTCACAAGGTTCAAAACTGCATCTCATTTTGATGGCTTTCCTTGTCTCCTGCCCTTCCTCCCTGTCCTCGGAGGAGTTTCCTCTGATAGAGTGGTTGCACATCTAATCTCATCTTGGTTTTTGCCTCTCAGAGGACTTGAACTAATTAATGTAATATTTATTTCAAAATAGAACAACTACAAAATGCAATAATATATTTCAAAACAGAACAGCAAAAACCACCTGTTACATGATTCAATTTATATGAAATATCCAGCATAGGCAACTCCATAGAGACAGAACACAGATTAGTAGTTTCTGGGGCTCAGTGGAGGAGGAATAGCTGAATGCTTAATGGGGAAAGGGTTTCTTTTGGAATAATGAAAGTGTTCTGGAACTAGATAATAGTTATGGTTGAAAATTGTGAATGTGCCAAATGTTACTAATGGAACTTTTTTTGTGTATTTTACTACAATATAAAATGCATTACATTGAAAAGGGGAGCTTATTCCTTTAAACTATGTTGCTCATGGTATAATATGTAGGATTTCATTTCTCGGTTATATTTTAGTGGTTTATTTCTATAAGGAATTCCATGATCAGATACTAATGGAGAATCTCAGTTCAATAATGTTAAATTTGTGCTTAGTTTTAAAATGACAACACACAAATAAACAAAAAACCATGAGTATTCCATTATCTTCCTATACCTTCAGATTTTCTTATTTAAAAATGCAATTCTAATGTATTGTTTGCTAGTGAATTATAGAATATAAATTACATCATAATTTTTCATATTGCTACCCAAAATGTAATTGTCCCCTCTACACACTTAGTAATTTTTGTTATAATATTTATATTACAGACTGAGGGGTTGAATTAATTATTTCAAAAATTAGTAATATAGTTTTGAAGGTGCAACCAGATGTGATACAATAGTATGAATGCCTTATTTTATGTGAAATGGCTGTGCGATAATTTCAAAATAAATGATAGTCTATCTTTCCTGTTCATTTTTTCTTTCACTATAAAATTTGCTAGAGATTCCTCAAAAGATTTTATATATTGGCAACCAAGTCCCAGATGGCCTAGAGGCCACTGGACAGACTGTTTTCAAACACTTCTCAGGAGAAAATCTGGTCTTTTTGTTGATTTTGTTATTCAGTAAAAATATTTCTTATTTAGTATTTATTGAGCACACTAAGGATGCTAGTGTACATAAAACAGGCACCGGGCTCTCTTTTAGTCCATGATTGATAGTAACCGAATTGTTCTGTTTTAGAGGGTCTCATTTTCTCTAGGAATTCCATAAGAAAAGAAATGTTTAAAGAAAGGCTTGGTTCATTTCCTTTGAAATGTTTTTCTAATAGGCAGTGGTAATTATAACAATAAACGTTAACCTGAGTGTGATAATTCTCAGGTTAATATCAATTTTAAAGAGCTGATTAAGGCCAAGTCATAGCAAATTTTTCTTATAATAGTTGTTTCTAAAATTCTGATTCAGTCATATTAATTGATAACTATCTATAGAGCAGTTTTGATATATATAGTTCTTTACCCTAATTTAATTGTGATATGCATAATCATGAGCTTTTGCAATATAATGATTTAGAAGAAATATATTTTTCAGATATATTTGGTCTTCATCACAGTTCCTAAAAATGCTTCAGAACCAAAAAAAAAAAAAAAAAAAGAAAGTGAATGAAGATGACTTTTTCACCCCACCTAAAAGTGAGAGCTGCTTGCCAGGAAGACCAACTATATGATTAGAGGGTTAGAACTTTCAATTTCCTGCCCCCCACCTCCAGGCAAGAGAGAAAGCCTAGAGATTGAAGCAGCCAATGGCTAATGACTTGGTCAATTTTGACTATGTAATGAAGCTTCCAAGAAACCAAAGAGGAGAACTTTTTGATCCATTTTTCAGAGAGTTTCCATGCTTAGGGAACCAGAATGCTTCCACATGTCACTGAGCAAGGCCCCCAGCTCCATGAAGAAAAAATTCCTTTGTGCAGGACCTTGGCCTGTGTATCTCTTCATATGGCTTTTGATTCATATACTTTATCATATCCTTTAATAAACTGGTAAATGTGTTTCTCTGAGTTCTGTGAGCCACTGTAGAAAATTAATCAAACTAAAGGAGGAGGTTATTGGAACCCTCAATCTGTAATCGATTGGCCAAAAGCAGAGGTAACAACCTGAGCTTGTGATTGTCCTCTGAAGGGAGGGATGGACGGCCAGTCTTGTACGATAGAATGCTTAACTTGTGGAATCTGATGCAATCTCTAGGTAGGTAGTGTCATAATTGATTTTAATTTGTGTCCAAGAATTACTGAATGTTCTCTGGGGGTGGGGAATACCCCCACCCTGGAATTGGATCTGGAAACCCTAAAAGAGTTTTATACAAAGACAATTCCTATTTTGGACCAGAATAGCACAAAAATTCTTTCTCATAAAGTAACTATTTTTAAATAAATTTGATTATATCATCATAACAATTCACCTCTTCTATAATGAAAAAACAAAGAAAACTCTGAATTAATATTGTGGAGAGAACACACACACTGTGCCCATAATTTTCTGAAATCCCAAATTAATTATTGAAAACCCAGTAATGTTTGAACTCAAAAAAAAAAGATGCAATGAGGGATTTCAATGGAGGAAAGATTGGAAAACATTTTGTGTTTTTGGTATGGTATCATGTGTATGTGGAATCTTTTTTTTTTAGCCTCTTAAGTATTTTATTTTATTTCATTTTTTTAAATTTTATTATGTTATGTTAATCACCATACGTCGTTAGGTTTTAATGTAGGGTTCCATGATTCATTGTTTGCATATAACACCCAGTGTCCATTCAGTACAAGCCCTCTTTAATACCCATCACCAGGCTAACCAATCCCCCCACCCCCTCCCCTCTAGAACCATCAGTTTATCCCTCAGAGTCCATAGTCTTTCATGGTTTGTCTCCCCTCCAATTTCCCCCCCTTTATTTTTCCCTTCCTGTTATCTTCTTTTTTTTTTTAACATATAATGTATTATTTGTTTCAGAGGTACAGGTCTGTGACTCAACAGTCTTACACAATTCACAGTGCTCACCATAGCACATACCCTCCCCAATGTCTATCACCCAGCCACCCCATCCCTCCCATCCCCCACAACTGCAGCAACCCTCAGTTTGTTTCCTGAGATTAAGAATTCTCATATCAGTGAGATCATATGATACATATCTTTCTTTGATTGACTTATTTCGCTCAGCCTAATACCCTCCAGTTCCATCCACGTTGTTGCAAATGGCAAGATTTCATTCCTTCTGATGGCTGCATAATATTCCGTTGTATATATATATCACATCTTCTTTATCCATTCATCTGTCGATGGACATCGTGGCTCTTTCCATAGTTTGGCTATTGTGGACACTGCTGCTATAAACTTCGGGGTGCACGTACCCCTTCAGATGCTTACATTTGTATCTTTGGAATAATACCCAGTAGTGCAATTGCTGGGTCGTGTGGTAGCTCTATTTTCAAATTTTGAGGAATCTCCATACTGTTTTCCAGAGTGGCTGCACCAGATTGCATTCCCACCAACAGGGTAGGACGGTTCCCCTTTCTCCGCATCCCCACCAACAACTGTCTTTTCCTGACTTGTTAATTTTAACCATTCTGACTGGTGTGAGGTGGTATGTCATTGAGGTTTTGATTTGGATTTCCCTGATGCCGAGCAATGTTGAGCACTTTTTCATGTGTCTGTTGGCCATTTGGATGTCTTCTTTGGAAAAATGCCTGTTCATGTCTTCTGCCCACTTCTTGATTGGATCATTTGTTCTTTGGGTGTTGAGTTTTGGATACTAGCCCTTTATCTGATATGTCATTTGCAAATATCTTCTCCCATTCTGTCGGTTGTCTTTTAGTTTTGTGGACTGTTTCTTTTGCTGTGCAAAAGGTTTTTATCTTGATGAAGTCCCAATAGTTCATTTTTGCCCTTGCTTCCCTTGCCTTTGGCGATGTTTCTAGGAAGAAGTTGCTGCGGCTGAGGTCAAAGAGGTTGCTGCCTGTGTTCTCCTTTACGATTTGGATGGACTCCTATCTCACATTTAGGTCTTTCAACCATTTTGAGTCTATTTTTGTGTGTGGTGTAAGGAAATGGTCCACTTTCATTCTTCTGCATGTGGCTGTCCAATTGTCCCAACACCATTTGTTGAAGAGACTGTGTCTTTCCAATGGACATTCTTTCCTGCTTTGTAGAAAATTAGTTGACCATAGAGTTGAGGGTCCATTTCTGGGCTCTCTGTTGTGTTCCATTGATCTATGTGTCTGTTTTTGTACAGTACTATACAGTATTGATGATTACAGCTTTGTAATAGAGCCTGAAATCCAGAATTGTGATGCCACCAGCTTTGCTTTTCTTTTTCAACATTCATCTGGCTATTTGGTGTCTTTTCCGGTTCCATAGAAATTTTAGGATTATTTGTTCCATTTCCTTGAAAAAAGTTGATGGTATTTTGATAGGGATTGCTTTAAATGTGTAGATTGCTCTAGGTAGCATTTGCATCTTCACAATATTTGTTCTTCCAATCCATGAGCATAGAACATTTTTCCATTTCTTTGTGTCTTCCTCAATTTCTTTCATGAGTATTTTATAGTTTTCTGAGTACAGATTCTTTGCCTTTTTGGGTAGATTTATTCCTAGGTATCTTATGGTTTTGGGTACAATTGTAATTAAGATCAACTCCTTAATTTTTGTTTTTCTGTCTTGTTTTTGGTGTATAGAAATGCCACTGATTTCTGTGCATTGATTTTGTATCCTGCCACTTGACTGAAGTCCTGTAAGAGTTCTAGCAGTTTTGGGGTGGAGTCTTGGGTTTTCCACATAAAGTATTATATCATCTGCAAAGAGTGAGTGTTTGACTTCTTTGCTGATTCGGATGAATTTTATTTCTTTTTGTTGTCTGATTTCTGTGGCTAGAACTTCTAATACTATGTTGAATAGCAGTGGTGATAGTGGACATCCCTGCTGTGTTCCTGACCTTAGGGGGAAAGCTCTCAGTTTTTCCCCATTAAGAATGATATTCGCTGTGGGTTTTCATAGATGGCTTTTATGATATTGAGGTATATACTCTCTATCTCTATACTCTGAAGAGTTTTGATCAAGAAAGGATGCTGTACTTTGTCAAATGCTTTTTCTGCATCTATTGAGAGGATCATATGGTTCTTGTTCTTTCTTTTGTTAATATATTGTAACACATTGATTTGCGGATGTTGAACCAAACTTGCAGCTCAGGAATTAATCCCACTTGGGCATGGTGAATAATATTTTTAATGTACTGTTGGATCTTATTGGCTAGTATTTTGGTGAGAATTTTTGCATCCATGTTCATCAAGGATATTGGTCTGAAATTCTCTTTTTTGATGGGGTCTTTGTCTGGTTTGGGGATCAAGGTAATGGTGGCCTCATAAAATGAGTTTGGAAGTTTTCCTTCCATTTCTAGTTTTTGGAACAGGTTCAGAAGAATAGGTATTAATTCTTCTTTAAATGTCTGGTAGAATTCCCCTGGGAAGCCATCTGGCCCTGAGCTTTTGTTTGTTGGAAGATTTTTAATTATTGCTTCAATTTCCTTAGTGGTTATAGGTCTGTTCAGGTTTTCTATTTCTTCCTGGTTCAGTTTTGGTAGTTGATACATCTCTAGGAATGCATCCATTTCTTCCAGATTATCTAATTTGCTGGCATATAGTTGCTCATAAAATGTTCTTAAAATTGTTTGTATTTCTTTGGTGTTGGTTGCGATCTCTCCTCTTTCATTAATCGTTTTATTTATTTGGGTCCTATCTCTTTTCTTTCTGATAAGTCTGGACATGATCTTTATTATTTCTCTTCTCCTGCTGGGTTTAGGCTTTATTTGCTGTTCTTTCTCCAGCTCCTTTAGGTGTAGGGTTAGGTTTTGTATTTGAGACCATTCGTGTTTCTTGAGAAAAGCTTGTTTTGCCATTTACTTTCCTCTTAGGACTGCCTTTGCTGCTTCCCAAAGATTTTGAACAGTTGTGTTTTCATTTGGTTCCATGATTTTTTAAAATTCTTCTTTAATTTCCTGGTTGACCCATTTGTTCTTTAGTAGGATGCTCTTTAGCCTCCATGTATTTGAGTTCTTTCTGTCTTTACTCATGTGATTTGTTCTAGTTTCAAAGCATTGTGCTCTGAAAATATGCAGGGAATGATCCCAATCTTTTGGTACCAGTTGAGACCTGATTTGTGACCTACGATTGATCTATTATGAAGAATATTCCATAAACACTAGAGTAGAATGTGTATTCTGTTGCTTTGGAATGGAAGGTTCTGAATATATCTGTGAAGTCCATTTCGTCCAGTGTGTCATTTAAAGTCTTTATTTCCTTGTTGATCTTTTGCTTAGATGATCTGTCAGTTTCAGGGGGGGGTGTTAATGTCCCCCACTATTATTGTATTGTTGTCAATGTGTTTCTTTGCTTTTGTTATTAATTGGCTGCTCCCATGTTAGGGGCATAGATATTTACAATTGTTAGATCTTCTTGTTGGATAGACCCTTTAAGTAGGATATAGTGTCCTTCCTCATCTCTTATTATAGTCTTTGGTTTAAAATCTAATTTGTCTGATATAAGGATTGCCTCTCCAGCTTTCTTTTGGTGCCCATTATCGTGGTAAATTGTTTTCCACCCCCTCACTTTCAATCTGGAGGTGTCTTTGGATCTAAAATGAGTCTCTTGCAGACAGCATATCAATGGGTCTTGTTTTTTTATCCAATCTGATAGCCTGTGTCTTTTGATTGGGGCATTTAGCCCATTTACGTTCAGGGTAACTATTGAAAGATATGAATTAATGCCACTGCATTTTTGTAAGGTGACTTTTACTGTTCATTGCCTGTGTTCCTTTCTGGTCTATGTTAGTTTTAGGCTCTCTCTTTGCTTAGAGGACCCCTTTCAATATTTCTTGTAGGGCTTGTTTGGGGTTTACAAATTCCTTTAGGTTTTGTTTGTCCTAGAAGCTATTTTTTTTTAAGCTTTTTATCTCTCCTTCTATTTTCAATTACAGTCTAGCTGGATATAGTATCCTTGGCTACATATTTTTCTCATTTAGTGCTCTGAATATATCATGCCAGTCATTTCTGGCCTGCCAGGTCTCTGGATAGGTCTGTTGCCAATGTAATGTTTCTACCATTGTAGGTTACAGACCTCTTGTCTTGAGCTGCTCTTTGTCTCTGATACTCGTAAATTTTACTATTAGATGTCAGGGTGTTGACCTATTTTTATTGATTTTGATGGGAGTTCTCTCTGCCTCTTGGATTTTGATGCCTGTTTCCTTCCCCAAATTAAGGAAGTTCTCTGCTATAATTTGCTCCAATATACCTTCTGCCCTTCTCTCTCTTTCTTCTTCTTCTGGGATCCCAAACATTCTAATATTGTTTCATCTAATGGTATCACTTACCTCTCAAATTCTGCCCTCTTGATCCAGTAGTTGTTTATCTCTTTTTCTCAGCTTCTTTATTTTTCCATCATTTGGTCTTCTATATCACTAATTCTGTCTTCTGCTTCATTTATCCTAGCAGTTAAAGCCTCCATTTTTTATTGCACCTCATTAATAGCCTTTTTGATTTCAACTTGGTTAGATTTTAGTTCTTTTAAATCTCCAGAAAGGGTTTCTCTAATATCTTTCATGCTTTTTTCCAGCCCAGCTAGTATCTTTATAATCGTCATTCGGAACTCTAGTTCCGACATCTTACTAATGTCCATATTGATTAGGTCCCTGGCAGTCAGTACTGCCTCTTGTTCTTTTTGTTTGGTGATTTTTTTCTGTCTTGTCATTTTGTGTAGAGGAGAATAGATGAATGAGAGGACAAAATACTAACAGGGTAACAACGACCTCGGAAAAATATACATTAAACCAATCAGAAGAGACCTGAAACTGGGGGGAAAGAAAGGGAAAGAAAGAAAAGAGTAAAAAATTAAAAAAAAAAAGAGTGTGATCAAATATGATCAGGTGGGTGCATAGATCAGGGCTACATACTAGATTTGGGGCATATTTTGGTCTGTTAGTAGAAAGTGCCTCCGAAAATTTTAAAGAAAGAAAAGCTTATATGTGTACAAAAATAAGGGTAAATATGATGAAGGGATGGAATATGACTGTAAAGATGAAAATTATAAAAGATTTTATAAAAGGAATTAATAAGATAAGAAGTTGGTTGAAAAAGAAAGGAGAGGAATTAAAAAAAAGAAAGGGAAGGAATGTGATTAGGCAGGAGACTAAACAAAGCCATACAGTAGAGATTTAGGGTATATTTTGGTTTGTTAGAAGAAACTGTCTCCCAAAATTTTAAAGAGAGAACAACTTATATATATATATATATGCTAACTACTCTGACAGATAGAATATGACTCTAAAAATGAAAAATAAAAAAATATTTTAAAAAAGGGATTGATAAGGTGTTGGTTGAAAAAAGGAAAAAGAAAAATTAAAAAAAAATAGAAAATTAAAACATTAACTATGAAAGACTAAAGAATCAGGCAGAAAAAGGCCATGAATTCTATGTGCAATATTCCTCTATTGCTGGCATTCTGCCGTTCTCATTGTTCGGTAAACTTAGTCTTGGCTGTCTGATCTTGGAGATCTTCTGGGAGAGGGGCCTGAAGCCATGGTTCTCATATGTCTTTGCTGGAGGTGGAATTGCCCCACCCTTGCCGGGGGCCGGGCTAAGGAATCTGCTTGGGTTTTCTTTTGGGAGCTTTTGTTCCCTGCAAGCCTTTTGTACAGCTTTGGAGGACAAGATTGAAAATGGCGGCCTCCCAATCTCTGCCCTGGAGAAGCCGAGGACTCGGAGCCCCACTCTGCAGTGAGCCCCCAGAGAAAAGCAATCAATCACTTCCATCTCCCCAGTCTCCGGCCACACTGCATGCTCACTTGGCCTGTGACTGAGCATTTCTATCTCTGGCACATGACCCCGTTTGGACTCTCCAAACCCAGCAGATTCCTGCCGTGCACTCCCATGCCACTCCTCCCAGGGGAGGAAGGGGAGTCTCCCTGGTTCTGCCGCTTGTTGGGTCCCTGCTGGAAGAGCAGTGGCCTGACTGTGCCATGGATCACGGTCTATGGCAACCCTGAGTTGAGAACCCACTCCTTGGCTCCATCTTCGCAGCCAGCTTCCCCACTACAATACATGGGAACTCTGCCACACTCAGGCACTCCCAGTCTTTCTGTGACCCCTGAGGTCCTGAGACCACACTGTCCCAGCGAGGGTTCCACCCCTCGCTTAGCCACTGGAGTGACGTCCCTCAGTGGAGCAGGCTTCTAAAAGTTCCAATTTTGTGTTCCTCAGATCTATCACTTGCCAGTAGCGGCTAATGGTCCCCCTGTGGTCTATCTTCCCGAATATCGCCCCGGGATTCACTTCTCCACATGTCCTACCTTACAGAAAGTGGTCGCTTTCTGTTCAGAGAGTTGTTACTATTCTTTTCTTCAATCTCCTGTTGAGTTTGTAGGTGTTCAGAATGGCTTGATCCCTATCCAGCTGAATTCCTGGGACCAGACAAAATTTAGGTCTCCTAATCCTCCACCATCTTGCTCCTCCTCATGTATCTGGAATACATTTTTCAAAACCTAAAGATGATACAAAAATGCCAATTGATGATTCATGTGTGTAGAGGATTTATGGGAGGAGGAATACAATCTATCCTGCAGAACCAAAGAGAGAATCTGTGTTTCAGAGTAGATTGGCCAGTTGTGGTTGGGAATACTAAATAAAACTTAGGCTGAGGTTTAACTGAAGATTGATATATATGGAAGTCATCTACTATCTTTATCCCATTGCTATATTCAAAGCATCATGAAATTTTTCACCAGGGACTCCACCAAATAAATAATAAATAAATACATAAATACATAAATAAATAAATAAATATAAAAGTCCTCTGATGAAATTGAAATTGAGCAGTAATCTCTTTGCAGAGAACTGGAAAATATAATGAAAAACTGGACTCCAGAATAAAATCTTGTTCCTTTTAGCACTTATAGAAGCTCCAACAAAAAAGACAGATACACAAATGATTATCCTAAAAGCATCCCATTGAAAGTAAGACCTTAAAGGGAAGAGACTTCTTATTGCTTGCCTGATATTTGAAGAAAATAGTATCATGGAAGACTAAAGGCCAGGTTATCCAAACTGAACAAAACAAAACAAATAAACCAAAAATAAAGAGAAAGAGATAACTTGAGAAACAAAGGAAATGAGGGATTTGAAAAATAAAATCCCAGAGCATTGAGTAGACACAATTTCAGTAACACACAGTGAGGATGCTAACTGAAAAGATACAAAATATAAAAATGAATAGAATTAAAGAAAGGCAAACTTGAGGAAAAAAAACTTGAGAAAAAAACTGCTAAACAACAGAGATAGATATCAAAAATATACATTACAGTTCTAGAAATCAGTCAACTATCAAACTGTACAAGATATCCCAAAAGAAAAAATAGACAGAGAGAGACAGGATACATGTAACTGACACCTTGGGTACATCATTATGAAAAATTTAAAATGCATATAACATCTTTACTGAGACCCATTTAAGTTGCCATGTAAATACCCATTTAACTGTTTTTAGTATATGTTCAGACTAACGTCATTGCCACCACAATCATTTTGGAACATTTTTATCACCCTAAAACAAAACTTCATAATCATTAACAGGTACTCTAAATTTACCCCCAATCCTCCAGCCCTAAGCAAGCACTAGTTTAATTTCTATCTCTATAGATTTGGTGTTCTGAACATTTCAAAAAATAAAAATCATACAATATGTGGTTTTATGTGACAGGCTTATTTCTCTTAACACATTTTCAAGGTTTATCCATGTCATTACATGTATCAGTACTTTATTCCTTTTTCACTGCTCCATAATACTCCACTGTATGTATATGTAATTTTTTTTGCATATGTTTTCATCTCTCCTGAGATCTAGCAATGCAATTCCTAGTTACTCTATGTTTAATATTTTGAGAAACCTCTAGACTGCTTTCCAAAGTGACTGTATCATTTTATATTCCGACCAACAATGTGTAGGGGTTACCATTTCTCCACATCCTCAACAAAACTTGGTATTCAATGGTTTTTGGATTACAGCCATCTTTGTGGATGTAAATAGTATTTCATTGTGATTTTGATTATTGTTTCCCTGATGGCTAATAATCTGAAGCATATTTCTATGTGCTTATTGACCACTTTATATCATCTTTGGAAAAATGTTTTCAGATACAATGCCAAATTTTGAATTCAGTTAGTTTATCTTCCTATTACTAAGTTGTAAGAGTTCTTCATATACTTTAGATATAAGCCTCTTATAAGATGTATGATTTCCAAATATTTTTCTTCTATTCTATAGGTTATACTTTCATTTTTCTGATGGTGGTTTTTGATACCCAAAAGTGTGTAATTTCGTTAATGTCCAATGTATGTAGGATTGCTTTTGTCATTTGTCCTTTTGGTTTGATATCTAAGGCTTTGCCTAAACCAATGTCATGAAGATTTACTCCTGTATTTTCCTCTCCATGTTGTAATTTTTTAACTTTAGATTCTGATCCATTTTGATATAACTTTATGTACGTTGTGAGATAAGGGTCTAATTTCAGTCTTATTCTTATATATATCCATTTACCCCAGCATTATTTGTTGAAAAGACTATTCTTTCCCCATTGCATTATCCTGGCATGTTTACAAAAAAAAATTAATTGTCCATAAATGTACAGGTTTATTTCTGAAATATCAGTCCCATTCCATTTAACTAAATTTCTATCTTCATACCAGCACCAAACTTTCTTGATAACGGTACATTGTTAGTAAATTTTGAAATTGAGATGTGTGTGTCTACCAAGTTTGTTCTTATTTTTCCAGTATTTGGTTGTTTTGGATCCCTAATACTGCCATATGGATTTTATTTTATTTTATTTTTTATTTTTTTTTAAAGATTTTATTTATTTATTCATGAGAGACAGAGGGGGAGAGAGAGAGAGAGAGAGAGAAGCAGAGGGAGAAGCAGGCTCCCAAGGAGCAGGGAGCCCGATGCGGGACTCGATCCCAGGACCCTGGGATCATGACCTGAGCCGAAGGCAGACGCTTAACCATCTGAGCCACCCAGGGGCCCTGCCATATGGATTTTAGGATTATTTTGCCAATTGCAAAGAATAGAGTTGGAATTTTGAAAGGGAATACACTGAATTTGTAGATCAATGTCGGGAGTATTGTCTGATTTATTAATGTGTGATGCTTTCCATTTAGTAAATTCTTTCAACAATGTTCTATAGTTTTCAGCATATAGGTTTTACATTTATTTTATTTATTTATAAGTATTTTAATTTTTGATGATATTATAAATAGAATTGAATTAATTTTTGAATAGTCCCTCAATAGTATATAGAAATACAATTAATTTTTATATTGCTCTTCTGCAAACAGGTTGAATTCATTTATTAGTTCTAAAATACTTTAGCAAATTCATTAGGATTTTCTGAACACTAAGAATATCTGAAAATAGAGATTATTGTACTTATTCCTTTCCCATTTGAATGCTTTTATTTATTTTTATAGAGCAACTTCCTTAGCTAGATATTCTAGTACAACTGTTATGAGAAATGCTAAGAGTGTGCATCTTTCTTTTGTTCCTCATGTTAAGGAGAAAACATTTAGTCATTTACCTTTACCTATTTAGCTGTAGTTTTTCCATACTTCCCTATATAAGGTTGAGGAACCTTATTTTATTTTTACTTTGATGAGGTTTTTTGTTTTTGTTTTTGTTTTTAGTTGTAAAAAGACATTGAATTTTGTCAAGTAGTGGCTTTATAGATTGAGTTGGGAATTTTCTTTCTCTTCTAATTTTTGGAAAACTTTGTATTTGTGCAAAACTGGCATTAATTCTTCTTAGATGTTAGTTAGAATTCATCAGTGAAGATATCAGGGCTGTGTTGCTCATTTGGGGAGTATTTAAATTACTAGTTATACAAGATCTATTCAGATTTTCTGTTTCTTCTTGAGTCAGTTTTAGTAGTTTATGGATTTAAGGGAATTTGTCCGATTCATATAAGCTATATAATTTTTTGTCATATAGTTTTTCATATTATTCACTTATAATCCTTTCCTATTTCTGTAATATCTGTAATAGTGTTCCCTTTTAATTCATGATTTTAATAATCTAGTTTTCTCCTATTATTATTATTATTGGCAAATCAAGCTAGATTTTGTCAAATTAGTTGATCTTTTCAAAACACCAAAATTTGGCTTAGTTGATTTGTCTATTGTTTTTCAATTCTTTACTTATACTGAACACCTCTCTGATCCTTAACATCCCTTCCTTTCTATTTGCATTATTTTTAATTTGCACTTCTTTTTCCAGTGTCTCAGGTGAAAGATCAAAATGATAATTTTAGATATTTCTTCTTCTTCCTTTTTTTCTTTTGTTATATAAGTTCCAGGTATACAACTTTGTAATTCACCATCTGTATACACTCCAAAGTGACAACTACCACAATTAGTCCCCTTCACCCATTTCACTCATTCCCATCTGGTAACCACTGGCCTTTTCTCTGTATCCATGAGTTTTATTTTATTTTATTTCGTTTGTTCATTTTTTGAAGATTACACATATAAGTGATAATATATGGTATTTGTCTTTCACTGTTTAACTTATTTCATTTGGAACACACAAGGTTCATTCATGTTGTTGCAAACAACATTTCATTCTTTATGGCTGAGTAGTACCCCATTGTATAAATATACCACATCTTCTTTTACCATTCATCCATTTAAAAATACTTAGGTTGCTTCCATACCTTGGCTATTGTAAATAATGCTGTAATGAACATAGAGGTGCATATATTTTTTCAAATTAGTGTTTTCATCTTCTTTACATTTTAAAAATTTTAATTCCAATATAGTTAACATGCAGTGTTATACTAGTTTCAAGTGTACACAATAGAGTGATTCAACAATTCTATACATTACTCAGTACTCATTATGATAAGTGTACTCTTAATCTCCTT